>NC_062190.1:2097500-2155658 GCF_912470025.1 Vespa velutina
AATCTATTTAAAACAGATCGATGATCAGTCTACAGATAGATACTACCTAACGTTTAGATTATTCGTTCTACGTTTGCGATCGTATTTACTCTCTAACAACGTTTTTTTAATTGCATGCTATTAAACGGACATACTAATCCGAGTTTACTTTTACACGTCGGATTGTACAAAAGTATACATTTACATATGCATTATCTCTACGTATCACGGTAGTATTTTTCTCTTCCCCCGCCCCGCCTCCTCTCTCTCTCTCTCTCTCTCTCTCTCTCTCTCTCTCTCTCTCTCTCTCTCTCTTTCTCTCCCTCTCTCTCTTTCTCTTTATTTTACGATCGATTATTACTCAAGGTTAATTATTATCATATTAAAGGAAAGGAAAAGTGTTAAGAAAATGAATTAGAAGAAAAGTTAGCACCGTTTATACTAAACTTTCGAACTATCCGTCTTTAAAAACTAAGCTTTCGTTGAAGCAACAATTATCGATTTTTAAGCGCTTATTAATCTAACGAAGAAATCTACTTTAAAATTAATGATGGCCGTTGCCGTCGCAATATCGTTTGGCTGCTGGCATTCGAAAATTAATTAAAATTGCACGGGATAAAGGAGGAGGAACAAAATTAACAAATGTGACTCAAACGTGAAGCTTTCCGGTATATAATTTATTATATCTCATAGACGTATGTAAGTATTTTTCCATAGACGAAGTAACACGTAACATTAAATCCGATTTTATGGATGTACACGTATAAATGAAAATTATTTTTAAACTATTCTTCCATATTATCTAAACATTCCTGCTCGTATCTCTCTCTCTCTCTCTCTCTCTCTCTCTCTATCAAGCGTGCGGGCGGGTTGTAGTAAAGCCTATAAAAAAAAAAAGGAAAAAAAAAAGAAAAAAGGAAAAAAAAAATAAATAAAAAAAAATCAATTCCATATTTCAGTTTACCTTGCAAAATTGGACCGGAGCGTTATCTCATCAAATTCATATCTATCTAGAATCAAGAAGAAACGGACCGCATCGTTTTCGATTGATCACTATCGGAGTGTAACGTAAAGCACGCTCCCTACATCCTTGTAAACAAGCAAATTTAATTAAAGAAAGGACTGAAGAAGAATGAAAAATTCATTATAAAACATTTATCTATACAAAATTGATATTACAAGATTAAAATCATAAGATTGAAATATAAAAATCAATGATTCAAATATTTCACGTATGAACGATTAAATAATAGATAGAGATCCACAACAATGTGATTTTATACAAACGTTGAAACTTTGAAATCGTATCAATTAGATCACACAAACATATACATATACACACAGACACACACACACACACACACACACACAGGTATATATTTCAAATCGTAACCTAATACGAACTAATTTTTCGCCGAATTCTAAATTGCCCAATTGTTTTTCACGTATACGGAGCAAATTCCGCATTGCGGTTTTTTTGCTCGGATACGTAAGCCGCGCACGTTTAATTGCGCGATGATCGACATGACGAGTAATTAAGGTACGATATAAACTACTCGTTGGTACAATGAACGCCGACCTCTGGCCCGATACAAAAAGACGGAGGAGACGAGTACCGATCTACGCTAAATAACTCCCAACGAAACTCACTGGTACGGCTTTGATTCGACCTCCTTTTCGATTTTTCCTTCTTTTTTCTTTCTTTTTCTCTTTTCTTTTCTTTCCCTTTCTTTCTTTTTTCTTTTTTACTTTTTCCGGAAAAAAACGAAAAAAAAGAAAAAAAAAGGAAAATAAAATAAAAATGAAAGGATCCGAGTTACCATTTTATTATTTCATTATTCCGTCGGTATCGGGGTGGAAATGTACATAAAAACGACAAGAGAAAATAGAAATAAGGGGATGAGAAAAGAAAGGACGGAAGAAGAAGGGGAGAAAGACGGGGAAAAGTAAGTAGAATTCAAAGTGTTATGGATTAATTACTTAATTAAATCTGTCTCTCGCGAGTTAATCATATGAATTACGCGTTTATTTGCATTTGAATTTGGAACGTATGAGGGAATAAATAAAAGGAAAAAAAAAAAAAAGAAAAAAAAAGAAAAAAAAGAAAAAAAGAAAAAAGAAAAAAGAGGATAAAAAAAGAAAAAAGAAAAAAGAGGATAAAAAAAGAAAAAAGAAAAAAGAGGATAAAAAAAGAAAGAAGAAAGGGGATTTGCGTGCTGGCAGTTTTCACTTCTTCTTCGACAAACACTCGCACAAGAAGAGATTAGCACATGGACAAACATTACACTATAATACATTGTATGGACACTTACAAATGTATATGCTCTGACTCAGGTGAAAACGTTTTTCAAAGCTTATGTTTTTCTGAATCTCTCTCTCTCTCTTCCTCTCTCTCCCTCTCTCTCTCTCTCTCTCTCTCTTTCTCTCTCTCTGTCTCTCTCGTCATGTATACTAATGCAAGATGGAGCAGAAAAAAAAAAGAAAAGTAAACTATCGATAAGAGAGCGAAAGCATTTTCCGTGATATAAAACGAAATTCATTTATAGCGAATCGTCGGTCGTCGAACTAAATGAGGTTTGACGTGAGGAAAAGCACAACTATCGTCCCTCTTTCTCTCTCTCTCTCTCTCTCTCTCTCTCTCTCTCGCTCTCTCTCTTTCTCAGTCTCTGACTTTCTTTTTCCGCTGAATAAATTCTCGCGACTTATTCAAGGGACAACATAGCAGTTTTACGCGAGGGTTCTCTCTCTCTCTCTCTCTCTCTCTCTCTCTCTCTCTCTCTTTCTTTCTTTTTCTTTCGCTCTTTAGCCCTGCGCGTCGCTTTAAAAAGAAGTAGGTTACAGAACCTAGATAGAGTACAATACATATATAAAGAAAAAGAAAAAGAAAAAAAAAAAAAAAAGAAGAAAAAGAAAAAAATTATGTGCACGGAGTAAGGAAGGCAAAGGAAGAAACACTGAAGTACAGTTCATATTCATATGTGGCATTAAAAAAGTGAGAAAATCGATATCAGTCGTTGCAAAGTGCCTACTCTATCCAACCATCCAACTAACCATCCATTCATCCAACCATCCATCCATGCATCCATCCATACTTCCATACATATACTTTTTCTCGTCCTATCCATCGTTGACTTTTTTACATCTTTCTAAAACGTTCATTATTTCTATACTTTTCAATGATAACGTTATTATTTATCATTGTTTATTATTATTGTTATATACAATGTTTGTTTATATTTATTGTATATTTTTTCTTTATATAAAACGTTTCAATCGATGGTCTCTTTCTTTTCATTGTTTTCGTATATTCTCTCTCTTTCTCTGTCTCTCTCTCTCTCTCTCTCTCTCTCTCTTTCTCTCTCTCTTTCTCTCCTTGAACTTTAAAAACATGTGATCGTTGATAGTAACTCATCATCTCCGCCAACTCTCATTCCGATCCTTATCTAGTTGTCAAAGAAGTTGAGAGTTGTTCTATCGGGGCTGTTGGATGGCGTGCAAAGTTATTCAAATTATTTAAATTAGATCATGCCGTGCCCTTACAAATGAAGAAAACATATACGGGCACGTGTTACGTGCATACATATTTTTCACGTGTGTTAAGTTACGTGTTGATACATATCAACGCGCACGCTCGCGAGCGTACGCGCGTGTCTGTGTACATGTGTATGTGTATCAACAAAGTAGGCTATAGGAATTCTCCCAACCGGAAGCAGAGTTCCGCGGGCAAACGCTTCGCGTGAGAAACAGTTTGATCGGCGGATAATCAAAGGATTTCCTCGAAATTTTACATTAAAAAGGAAGGGTGAGGGAGAAAGGGTGACCCGGACCCTATACGTTGCTTCGAGAAATTCGTAAAATTATTCTCCTCCTGTATATATTATATATAACTCCTGTATATAACGTGCATCTTTCTAAGAATTGAACTTTGTATTACGAGAATTACATAGTTCTTAGGATCGAGTATGTAATTTCATTGAGATAGAAAAAATAGAAAAAAAAGAGAAAGAGATAGATAGATAGATAGATAGATAGAGAGATAGAGAGAGAAAGATAGAGAGAGAGAGAGAGAGAGAGAGAGAGAGAGAGAAATAAAGAGAAAAAAAAAGAGAGAAAGAATACGTGTTTCGATATTCATCATTTTTTTTTTTCTTTTTTCTTCTTCTTCTTATTCTACTTCAATCTTTCGATAGTAAACCACTGTTGGTTTGAAAACAACAGCATAACTCTATGCCAGACGCTACTGAGAAACAATAATACAAGTAATGAAGATGAGAGCCTAGATGGATAACGTCGATTTGGTCCGAAAAGGAACGGCACGTGTTGCGGCTAAAATATCCATACCGAACACGAACCAATATGCGCCCCTCGATATGAATAAAACAGTAAATTCTTTTTGCTCATGACCCATATACAATATACCTGTGTACATTATACATACATGCATATATACATACATATGTATGTATACACATATATGTACGTATATACATACATATATATATATATATATATATATATTTATATACATATATATGTATGTATGTATGTATATCTACATAAAACTAACCGCGGAAGGTTATGAGCGCTAGTAATGTTAAATTTATTTGCGACCCAGCCAACGAATGAACGTTTCCATAATGTCGGCTTTTGCCTTCGGGTTAAATGTCCGCCTCCCCCTCTCTACTCCTTGCCGAACCATCATTTCATTTTATATTTATTTAAAATAAAACCAATCATCATTCGAATAATATATTTCAATAACTTCGAAAAAAACGTCCTTTAATACATACACACAACATTTAATGTAAATTTTTTAATTCAATTGACCTGTTACTTGTTAGACTTATTTATTTTCCTTTTGTTTTTTTTTTTTTGTTTATTTCTCTATTATTATTATTATTATTTTATTTCATTTCGTTTTAACAAATTTTGATAAATTTAATCTATACAGATACGTAGTTAGATCGAAAAGATTAAATTGATGATTCCTTTAAAATGCGCGGCTTTAATCGGGTCACACATGCATTCAATAATAGCAGATTCCTGTATGTACGCTCGATAAGTGGTACAAGTTGGATATTGATCAGACCAAGTGGTAGTTACCTGTATATAGACCGCCATCTATCCGTAGAAATTTCAGTCACGTAGCCGGAAAAAGCACTTCGCGACAATGAGGTTTTACGACATAACACGCGGACACCCACGTGTATACATGATATAATCGATTCGAAAAGTATACTTCAACTTTTCGCTTTGTACATATGTTCCTTTAAACTCTAAGGTACTTTAACTTTATTGCAAAATATATCCTTTCGGTAAAGAACAAGAATTCTGTATTTCCCTGTACTCACTTGGTTGGTTATTCATATAATCTATCAACTATTGTCTCTAAAGAACGCGATAAAACAGGACAAAGTTAAATTGGAAAGTTAAATTGACTCTGATAAGAAGCAAGAGAAAGACAATTCTAGATATTTCGCATGACGTTTTTAAAATATCAAAGGACGGATGATACGTAATTTAAGAATATAACTAATACGAAAATACGCATATATAAATATTTACGCGCCAAACGAAGACAAGCTCGTTGTCTTGTAAAAACAATTTAATCTCTCTAAAGAGATTTAAATTACTACTCAAAGATCAAGTAAATTCAACGATAATGAACGAATACATTTTCAAATATTACCATCGATTTTATTACTGTCGAATGTATATACATATACATGTATGTGTGTGTGTGTTCATGCGCGTGTATATGTATAACAAGTGACAGTAATAAATTGATGATCGATGAGACGATGTTGAAAGATAGAAAAAAAAAAAAAACTTTATTATAAAATGGAATTTTAAGAGAGATGAGTTCGATGGAAATTACAATGTATGATTCTAACATGATACTATCGAAAATCGTGATCGCCACGTATCGCGGATAAATGATTCCTCACGTTAATCGATAATTGAAGAAGATGATGAAGTAACGTTGCATTAAACACGAACGAAGGCAGTTTCCCGAGGCAGCAGCAGCAGACCTTCGTCGTAGTCGTCGCAATAATTCATAAGATACGACGAAATTCTTTTTCCGTAGATTGTAGTCGAGGCTTAGATTGTATTTATAGAAATCTCAATTTCCAACGATTATATCGACCAAATACATTGGCCGCATTTATTGTTACGCAAAAAAACCAACGAAGGCGAAGACGTCGCAAAAACAAAGTTAATAAGAAAAAATAATTCTGTTATTCGAGTAATCGAATAATATTTTTTTTTTTTAACTCGTAACATGACATATCACTTTAGATAATGTCATTCATAATTATATCGGATGATAATGTTCAAACTTAATATGAGTATCTCGGTTATTGTTTATGATAACAACAAATTCCTGTAAATAGTATCTGTTGTATCGATTAAACTTTGAAATACAATAGATACTTTAATATGCAATAATCGCAATAGAACAAATATAGAACGTTTTGAATTTGCCTTGAAAAAATACTTTATCAATTTTCTATAAGGAAAGAAATATCAAATTCCTTCGTAAATAATAACATCTATGATATTTCTTGTATTTCGAAAAATATGATCTTCGGATTTAATTCTTTAAATCCTCCCTTCCCATTGTATCAGACACTTTTGAGGCGAGCATATTTTTTTCTCTCAAAAAAAAAAAAAAAAAAAAAAAAAAGAAAAAGAATCTTCGTCTATCATCAAAAGAAATCAAGATATTTATGTTTTCTGTTTTAAATGATTCACCCAATATATATGTCATGTCCCAGAACAATCATGTTACACTTTCTTCATAATTTTTTGCTTTTTCCTTTAGCATCAGGCGTTCTCGTAAAATGTGTATTAATAATAATGGCGACTTATATGGCCAGCATTGTGATAAATTTTCCATGAAAGACGGGTATATAGGAGAATTATTAAAGATATTAGGTATAGTACTTACACAGAGAAGTGATACAGGAAGCACTTCCAGCCGGTGGGACGTTCCAAAAAGTTGTAAACTTGACCCTGGAAGGTTGCTTTTCCAGCACGGCGATGTTCCTTTACATGATAACGACCCTCCCACGTGTTACGATCACCTCCGATTCCAGTGCCACCCAACAGTAGCCTAGGATCGACACCTGAAAAATCGTGAAATTCAAAGAAATAAATTATCTTTAATAAAAATTTTTAACATGAATTGAAATTAGAAGGCGGCCATTTTTCTTTGTCATCTTACTTAACTTAAAATTCTTAAGAGATTTAAATGAGATTAAGGGAACAATCAGAATAATATTTATTACACACACACACACACACACACACATCCTCTTGTTATCTGCGCGTTTCTCTGTTACTGCCTACCAGCAACTCCAACATATTTTTACATAGAAACATCTAAGAAAAAGAAGTCTTATTTTGAGTGGAAAAAATTACACGTACTTGTAAATGTACGTATTTGATTTTATTTATTATATAAATATGCATTTTCCTCTTGTAAATAAAATATACATTTTAAATTCATCAAATTCAGCACGAAAAAATTCCATCACTTTAGTGTTTTCCTCGAAAAGCAATAACTGGAAGCATATTGATCAGCCGTTCAACACCACCCACCAAAATCAATCGACTTTGTGTATTCAACTACATTTGGCTTTTCGATTACTTTTTCTTGTACCTCTTCGTATAAATCTTTAATTGATCATCATTTCTGCATTATGTCAATTGCTCAATAATTAAACTATTTTCTTATGCTTCCAAACTGATAACATTATATTTCTCTTTTTTTATGCGACAGACCTTTTTTTATGAAATTTTGGTTTCTTCAGAGTTCTTGGAACACCTTTTCTGTTTGTTCTTATAGTCAAGTGGCACTTCATTTTTCTTAATGCTAAAACAACCAAGGAAGGTAAAAATGACTTGTTTGGCATTTCTTATTTATAATTATTACTCATTTTCAGTACATTTTGTTTTCTAACGTTTTATATGATTTTTTCTAAAATATGTAAATAATTAATTCTGTAAAGCAGTTTTCTTTTTTCTTGCCCTTTTATTGTAAAATTTTATGTAGTATATATATATCAAGATGAGTCATTTGGATACCCACGGAACGTAGATAAACGTGTGATTTTTTTTTCTTTTTTTATTTTCTTTTCCTTTTTTTTTTCTTTTGCACAACATTTTCAAAAAAAGTATCAACATCAACGGCATATGCAAAACGACATATCATGAAAGATAGTGTGAGAACAGCATTTTCTTTGATACTTTGCACTTTGCAGTTATGAGACATATAAAAACTTGCACCAAAGCAGAAACCCGTCATATTTTGTATAACGATTCTATTGTTATCAGAGTTGAAAGAATTTATAACAATTTTATATGCCCGTGGGGCATACAAAGCAAAGAACCTAAGACTTTCATATTTATGGTCCAAAAGATAGGGATCTGAATTTTTCTCCAAAACAATGAGCAGGAATAAATTCGCCGAAATTCTGAAGAAAACTGGAAGAAGCTAACGATTGCAAACAGAAAAATTTACATTACTTTCAGAAGTATGGAATAAATTTGTTGAAAATAGCCAAATGTGTTATAAACCAGGAACCGCCATTACAATTGATGAATAATTATTTTCAATCAAAGCCAGATATCGATTTACGCAGTATATGCCAAACAAGCCAAATAAGTTTGGTATAAAATTCTAATTGACATCAAATGTAAAAAGTAAATATGTTGTAAATGCATTTCCTTACTTAGGAAAAGATGAAATAAGATTATCAGTATCTTTGGGTCCTAATTTGTCGTCCTAAAACTTATGGAATCACATATTGGTTGCAGAAAAACAGTGACAATAGGTAATTTCTTTACAAGTTTGTCATTAGCAACAAAAACTGACAACTAAAAGAACTTCTTTAGTTGGCACCATTAAACAAAATAAGAAAGAATTATCTAAATTTGCAAAATCAAAGAAGTATAATATGCCTCGCTTTTCGACAATTCTTTATATAACATAAAATTTCTCTCTTACTATATACAAGAGTAAATCAAATAAAAAAGTATTGTCATTGAATTCGGAACATAAGTCTTTTAAAATTAAAAAAGATGGTAAATGTTTGCCTGAATTTGTGACATTTTATAACAACATCAAATTTGTTGTCATATACGTAGATATGACAAATCAAATGATCAGAAAATATCAAATTGCTGGTATAAATGCTTGGATATTATACAAAAAAATAATAGGAGAAAATATTTTAAGAAAAGACATTTCAATTAACCAAAGAACTTACAGATGGTTACAAAGATCTAACAGGACGATCCTCGATTAAAAATAGAAGAAATATCTTCATATACACCATCACAAAACAAGATTTCGATGAAATCTAAATAGTGTCAAATAGCATATTATACTAATAATAAAATGAAGAATATTTATGGTAGATGTAATAAACGAGTCTATGGTATATGCTCTGCTAAAATAATTGTAACTTGTAAAAAATATCTTTGAATTTTATGTTTAATTATTTCAAAAATTATTAATGTTATAATCTTTCTATTATTATTCAATTTATATTTAATTTTCGTTCATAAAATTTAAAAAACAAGTTATTTTGACCCTTCCGGTGGAAGTAGATATACGTCAATCGTCAATTGTTCTAGCGTTAATTCTTCAGTTAAGAATACACTAGTATAATACATATCCTTTACGGTAGGTACATAATCTAATAATTGTTGATAAGACGCAGAACAATTCTGATGCTGACCATTAAATTTGGTCTTGAAAAATTTTCGGAAGTGATACTTCCATAAAATGTATATTCGAATACCCTACTTGGTAGATATGTAATAAAACTTATTTTTCTTTTAAATTTTACTATAGATTCATCAACGCACATATTTTCTCCAGGTTAAAATGTTCGGAAAATTTTCAATTTACATATTTTAAAAAATTATTTGCTCGTTGAATACAAGTTCTAATATCATTTCTTGCAGGATCAGGTCTTTTCAAATATAATATCCAAAATATCTGGTTGAATCTTTCCTTTGTAAATATTTTACTAAAAAAAGAGATCCTACTCTTATCCCTAACTGACCAGTATGCTTGTATATCTGCCAGTGGTATTATATTCATATAGTATAATTTCGCTATCATTACTTGAAGTATCAGAAACATAATCAACATTTTTTTTTGAATATTAATATACTGAAATAATTTTTTGATACTTCAATATAAATATATCTTCACTATCACTCATCTCTAAATTCTCATCATAACATTTATTCTTCTTCACGTTTTTAACCATATAAAAGATTATAAAATAATTTCACCTCAATATTATAAACGTAGCACATTTTAACCCATTTGCATCATGCGTCTACTTAATGTGCCGTATTCAAAAATCAGCAATGTTCAATTGATGATCGGCCCATATCACCGCGCGTAATCGGTCGTAAGTACATGACAACAGAATTATACTTTTTAAAACAGTTGATACATGGCAAACAACGAATTTTATATTTTTTTTATTAAAATAGAAAAATTTTATAAATAAAATAAAAAATTTATTTTTCGTGGAATTCCTTAAAGTGATCAATACATAATGGTACATCGCAAACAACGAATTTTATATTTTTTTTCTTAAAATAGAAAAAATTAAAATTATTTTATAGATAAAATAAAAAATTTATTTTTCGTGGAATTCCTTAAAGTGATATCAATAGATAATGGTACATCGCAAACATAACATTTATAAATCGTTTCTCTTCGCAAAGACTTAGATAAGCATACAATGCATCGCTTTGATGTTCTTTTTCCTTTTGCTAGAGTTGCAGGTATCCATATAGGAAAATGCCTGCCAGTATATCGCGTTATCGAATCATTGATGGATGATATTTAAATATAGATTGAAAACACTTACTCATAATGACAGTTTAAGAGATTTACACAACAAAAATAAAACTTGTTCAGAATATAATGAACTGAAAAGATCAGACGTGATCTGTGGCATCTGAAGAATATTCGGTAATTGGTAATGAAAAGCAATCACGGGCTCGCGGATATATCCGCGCTCGATGATAAAAGACAGTCGCAGCTCGCAGATATATCCGCGCTTGGATGCAAATGGGTTAATTGCAAATAACAATTGCAAACAGCAATGATGACAAAGATGACATGATCATGAATGTAATCATGTTCACTATATTTTGTTCAAAGGATCATGTGTCCCCATCATGTGTCTATCATATCAGTGTATAAGCTTGTTGATATTCTCCTCCTATGCATACATAACAATTAGTTTCGTAGAATAAGTAGTATTAGTATTAGAGAGATTAAAAGTGTGTAATCACACTTTTAATCTCTTATAAATATATCTTTCTTTGATGGTAGCATGCGTCTCACAATGATTCGTGCTAGATATGACGTCGGTACGCATTTATTTTACGATAAATGTATAGAAAGTAATAAATATAATTGAAACATATATCAAAACACGAGTTCATTTCCACACTATCTATGAAGTGGAACTCCCAGCACTTTTTTTCTTACTTTGGTTGTCCCTGTAGGATTAATACATTCTATTCGATTATTACTACTAATAATAATATGCTACTATTACTATTACTGATAATAATAATAATAATAATAATAATAATAATAATAATAATAATAAGAATAGAATAGAATATAGTAATAAAAAAAGTGTACGTAAATATTATTTATATACGTCTAGATATTATTTAATACATTTATTATTATAATAGTAAAGACAATTAGTTTCGACTGATCATGAGTAAGAAACAGTATCGAAACAAATGCATTATGATCATAAGGTAATAAGCAAAAAGAAACTATAGTGGACGAAACAAAAGAGATGTTTCATACTTTTATCATATGTCCTTTGTATTAGATAGGCGATCATGTATTGAAATTATCAAGGACATGATTTTTTGAGAATTCACGTATCAAACCACCACGTAAAATGATACATTTTTTCTTCTTTTGTTATCATAAATTATCGTCATCACATGTGCCATGATGTATACGATATAAGTATATTCTTCTGTTTCTTCTTATTATTACTGTTTTTGTTATTATATTATTACATTAAATATTATTGTTATAGTAATAGTAGTAGTAATAGTAATAATATGAAGTGAATTCTTACAGAGGAAAACATAACAAAATTGCGCTGGGAGAAAAATTTCGTAGATAATGTGGAAACGAACTCATGTTTTGAAATTTATCAAAAATAATATATGATATATATGTTCACTAACTATTAATGTTAAGAAATAATCGATAAATGTATATATTTTATATGCATTTGTCATCGAACAAAATTATACTGCTGTTGTCCTATGTAACACAGATCACCGCGAAATTCATCAGTGGAGAAAAATAAATATAAAAGATTGGATTTAGTAACATCTAACTAAATTATCAAATAAGGAAAAAAAGAATAAATTAGTTCATTATTTTCTTTTACATCAATACAATAAAAAAAAAAAACCATCGGAAAATCATGTTTTAGTCTCGAACCTAGAATTCCTGAGTTACTGATCTGGAGACCTCGCAATGTACTATACATTATTTATAAAATTTTTCTTTTTTTAGTCTACAAAACTAAAAGAAATTACAAATTTTTCTAAAATTTAATGATATTTTAAAAACTCAGATCCCTTGACGTAAATAATTGAACATATATTTTTTTTGTTTTTAGCATAGAATTATTTGGCCAAAACTCATTAAAATAATCGAGTGAGTTACCGTAGCTTCTCCGTATGAGTATCGTAAAACCCATTTTTTTGCATTTGGAAATTTTCAAAACATCTGAGCACCAGCTATTTACGCACACAATCAAATAGGCAATCACTACTTCATGGTACTTTACAATAAAACATACACTATTCAAGCGTGTATATGAACATCAGTACGAGCTTCATCTCTTTTGCCGCAAATTTGGAAGGGCGCCACAGTACTAATCTTTTTTTTTTGCAAAAAATGTCAAATACAGCATTTACGCCATCAAGAAGAATAAAAGTAATTCTCAACCAATTTTAAAGACATACGTTTAATCTACGGCGCCCTTTCGTCAAATTTTTGAAAAAGCTTTATTTTCTTTCAAAAAAATAGTATTAAAAAATGATATTTTTCAAGAATAATTTATGCACAAACTAAAAGCTTTTTCAAAACTCCACCAAAAGGGCGCTGGAGATTAAACCTTCGTCTTTAAAATAAAATCTTGTTCATTAAAATTGATCAATAATTAGGCTTTTTCTCATTGATGGCGTAAACCATTAAAAAATCAGGGTAATGAACAGCTTTAAAAACAGCCTTAAAAACGCAATTATATATATATATATATATAATTGCGTTTTTATATATATATTTCTTTATATATATTTTACATGTATATATTTATTATATATATATATATATATATATATATATATATATATATATATGAATAATATAATTTTTGTTAAATGATAATTATTCAATTATATAACGAGATAAAATAATAAAATATAAGATTGAATAATTCTATAAATAATTATTTACACACACATATACATATACATATACATATACATACATACACACACATAACTTGTAAGAAAAATATTATTTATAAAATAAATAATACTTATAAATAAAATAATATTTTTATTTTACAAACGAAGAGCTTAGCCGGATTCATTCGTTCGTACATGCTATTATATTTTTGAACAGTATTCAAGTTGGGATTCTAATGTCTATGTTTACATCTAAAATATGTCATCACGTTAAATTACACCTACATTACGATACTCTTTCATTCATCGAAAACTATAAATAACTGTTCTGAACAGATAATGACAATTGCGTGCGTTAATGCATACATATGTACCTACCTACTAACGTACACATTTATCGATTTCCCGTGATTAATTCAATTTTTATTCTAGTTCCTTTCGTTCAACATATTCTGATACTTTTATTGAATTGCCACATAGATTTTCTTGCAATCAATATAAGAGACCAATAAACTGAACATGATAGGAGTAGATAAAGATAAAGAAAGAGAGAAAGAGAGAGAGAGAGAGAAAGAGAGATAAGTGCTACACCAAACGAAAAGCCAAAAAGAGATAAAAGATATGGGTGTTTGAAAATGAAGTTGTTTATTACTTTTTGTTTTCCCTCAAATAACCTTCAGCTTGGCCTTGAAATTCCATCTATTTAATACTATGAACCTTCTTCTTTCCTTTTCCTGTCTCCTCTTTTCTTTACTTTCTTCCTTTTTCTTCTTCTTCTTTTTTATTTTTTTAGTTATCTCGCATCTTCCTTATCAAGAACACATTACTTTTCCCATTCATTCGAACGACAAATTTATAAAGAACACCAATTTGCAATGCTAAGGATCTGTTAATGCCGGTGAGATTCAATTCGGAAGAAATTGCAATTGGTTTTTATAAGAAAAACTATCTTCTATTTTACCCTCAATTAAACTTTAAGGAACAATCTTTCGTGCGATTGTTAAACTTTAAATTATCAACATATTTTATCCTAACTATATTATGTTATTCTAATTGAACGCAGACTATATCTCAATGAATTTTTAACCGAATTACTTGACGATTTGTAATACAAGATTATCTTGTTCAGATGTACACAGTTCATGTCGATGTTAATATTGATTTTTAATAAAATGGAATTGACTATTTTTACGCTAACTTTTCGTAATTATTTTCTTTGAAGTTACATCATATAATACATTTAAAAAAAAAACCCCCCTTCCTTAATCAAAACTAAACTTATATTATTACAATCCATACAATTATATATTTAAAACAACATATAACGTTTTCATCAGAAGAATTCCATTTGATCGAAAATTTCTTTTTTTTTGAAAGCGTTTTGCTAGTGCAATAAAGTATGCCGAACAGAAATTAACGGCGAAGGCATTGTAGCTTACAAAAGAAATATATTTTGTTATCATTTGAAAGTGCCCTAACTCCATTTGTCAATTTTTTCCGTACTTACGTAGTACATGTACAACTTTATCTTATTTATCAGTAAAGCATTTCAGGTTGCTTATATTCCGAGCAAATACGATAATTCTTGACACATAAGTTTTCAGAGTTAGTTAAATAATTTAACCGTTTATTTTGAAAGTGGCCTAACTCCGTTTATACTTAAATCAATGAATGAAAATGAAAATTTGAAAGTCCTGAATTTATTACCACGTCGGGGTAGACTAAGAAAGTTCGAAAATATTGTATTGACACCACTGTATAAAAACATCAGACAAATTACAACAGCAAAATTCAAGGACATAATTAACCTATTAAGATATATACCACCGGAATATCATGATTTCTTCAAATCCCTTTCACACACACAAAATCTAGATGAGTAGTAAATTGTTTTGTAATAAATTTATGCTTGTAAATTTGTACATTATGTAGTTAAAAAATGTTTTGGATCGCATAAATTAGTTTTCGAAGTGTTTTAAAGATATGTAAAATAAATTGAGTATTGTTTTTTTCAATTTGAAGTATCTTAAATTATGTTGAATGGACTTGGGCACCTTCAAATTTTATAATGAATCTGATTGTTAATTTTGAAAGTGTTCTAACTCCATTCTTAATAAAAGAAACGCATATTATTCACTTAATAATTGCCACTATTTTAATAGAAACTATAAATTTAACACCCTTAGATACACTTAAGTAGTATGACTTATTAGTATCCTATACGTATATTTTTAAATTCATTGAAACGCAAACGCTTAAATATCTCGATTTGAAGATAAATGGAGTTAGGTCACTTGCAAAATAAACGGCTCATATATATATATATATATATATATATATATATATATATATATATTTTTCTTTTCTTTTATTTTTTAATATTTTAAAAAGATATATTTTAATTATATTAAAAGAATTTTTTTTATAAATATATCAATTTGTTGAAAAAGAGAAAAAAAACAAAGAAAATAGAGAAAAGAAAAAAAATGGACAAAAATATTCTATTCTTAAAGACAAAAGTGAAAGAATAAATCCACGTGATATAATCTGGTAATGGATGATACTTATATTTTCTCTCGATCCCGTCTTCTTTCGTATACTGGAATTTCTGTAGAAATTCGAACGTCGACCAGTACTATTGTTGTTTCCGTCATTTTCGTAAGAGATCACAAAGACTGTTTTGTTCATAACGTTAGATTGCATACTACGTAAGGAATATCCCAAAAGACTTTTACGATCCTCCACTTTGTATTTTCTATTTATTTCCTTGTCCTAAATGACATCACATAAAGTCACGTTATGTCACCGATCGTTCGTTTTCCTCTTCTTTCGTTATCATTCCCTATTCTATTTCCTTCTATAATATCGTTATCAAAGACAGTCATCGTATTCGTAAGAGAAATAAGAAAAAAACAAATGAAAATAATTGAAGGAAAAAGAAGAAAGCAAAAGAAGAAGAAGAAGAAAACAATTTTCATTCTGTATTACACATCACGAAGATCACTATGCACTAAGCAACTAAATGATAAAGTAGAAACAGTGCTTAACAACTCGGCTCACAACTTCGATGACCACAACGATCGCAATCCAATTATCCAGTTAAGTTAGTGTTGACCATGCACTGCTTACTTCAGACTCGTGAAAATAATCTCTTATGTAATTACCCTGACGTATGTACATAAGTCGATGATGACAATAATAAAAACGTTGCACGAACAAATAGAGAAAAAAGAGAGCTCAACAAATGGTTTCACTAAAAATCTTAATTATATTCCTAATTGTAATTGTAAAACTTTTATTTTCTTCTGGGGAATCATTTAACGGTAAGATAGATGGTATATATTTTTCTTTCTTTTCTCTCTCTCTCTCTCTCTCTCTCTCGATTAATCTCATTAATTGTATTGTTTGTTTTCTAAACACGGCACAACAACGTTAAAGGAAAACAAAACAATCGAATTAATTTTTATTTATACGACTTAGTATTAACACTTTTGTAGGATAACACTCGTTTTAGGTTTCCATATAAAAACTCGATCGTATTCCTTCTTTCTTTTTATTATTGTCATCAGTTACTCTTTTCTAATTCCGATCTAATTCGAAGCAATCGAACGACTCGAGAGGTTTCGATTAATTTGACGATACTCTTCTTCGAATAGAGTATGCCATTTATAAATATTGAATTATCCGATATTACGTTATCGAAGACGACAACCGAGTATCGTGCTTATTGCTAACGATTACTCAATACAATTTTCAAAATTCATTTTGACGATACATCGACTCACAGATTAATCTCAACAAGGCCACGGTCAATTATATTAAAACAAATTTTCTAGAATATTTCTTTATAACTATAATCAATATTGTGTAGATTACCAAAAATGACAACGAGTACCATGTTTATTGCTAATGATTATTCAATACATTTTTTAGAGTTCATTTTGACTATACCTAATTAATATAAATAAAAATCGCCATAACTAAAAATCACGATAACTAATCATTATAATGTAGCGTAATAAATCTGTTATAATATTATACATTAAAATAATAAAGATGATAATAATTCTTTGAACACTTTTATGAATTCTATTGTAAAATTGTACAAAAAAATTTTCCTCAAATTAGCATCTCGTTTTCACTTATCGTTTGCACGTTGAATACTGTGACGTGTATTACATTGTTATATATTAGAACAATCGAGATAGTAATAATGATATAAACACTTTATGAATTCTATTGTAAAATTGGATAGAAAAATTGCCTAAAATTAACTTTTCAATTTCACTTATTGTTAACGCATTGAATATTATTACGTATTAGAACAATAGTAAAATCGTATAATAGATTTGTTTAATATTAGTTCGTAATTTCCTTTTAGTACCATGAATGTTATAACATTCACCGATGATTCACTTAATTTTGAATATTTTATATAAAACTATATTTTTAAGATTTCTTTTGTGACAGAATTATATTTTTTAATAATTATAAAATCTAATGTAAAGATTATAATAATTCTTTTATGCATCAATAATTATGAAAGGTAGATGTAAGTATGTATATTAATTGGTGTAAAATCGATTCAAGAAACAAAGCATTCAAAATTAATTTCTATTTTCGTATAACAAATTTATAATAAATAATAAATAATGTGTGAAGAGTTTCGTAAATATTAAATATTTTAATGAATATAACGATTTAATAAAGGATTAAAGCTTTCAAGAGAAAAAGATTTTTTCCTTTCTTTTTACAATTAAATTGTTCATCGTGAATGAGGACAATTATTGGGTTGACAACAAAGTAATTTCGGTTTTTTAGTATGAAATAAAAGTCAACTTTTTCTATACAAAAAATAAACTTTAATTAGTCAAATATCTTCCATTCTGTTCGATGACTTTTTATCATCTTCCTGGTAACTTCACAATTCCGCGCTCATAGAACTTCTAGTTCTTATCAGCAAAAAACTCAACTAAGTGCGATTTGAGATCATCGTTATTACTGAAATTTTTATCATTTAAGAAGGTTTTGTAAACTTCGAGATAAATAATAATCCGATTGTGCAAGATCAGGACTATATAGAGGATGCAACATCACTTCCCAACCAAACTCCTATAATTTCGTACGTGTTACTGAAGATGTATGAGGCCTCGCATTGTCGTGATGGAACAAAATTTCTTTGGGATTTGCCAATTTTGCTCTTTTCTCTTTGATTGCATTTTCCAATTTCATAAGTCGTTGACAGTAAACATCTGAGTTGATCGTTTGGTTGTTTGAAAACATCTCAAAATACACAACATCTTTGTAATCCCACCAAATTGACAGTATGATCTTTTTCTAATGCAATTTAGCTTTTGATATGGTTTATGCTTGTTCATCACACTTGGACCATGATCTTTTTCAATTAATGTTATTGTAGACGATTCATTTTTCATCATCAGTGATAATTCTTATCAAAAAAGGGATTGCATTAAGTTTGAAATGCGTATCGCAGCATATTGATTCGTTGTAGTAAATGAATTTCTTTCAATTCATGCGTTACCCAAATATCGAACTTCTTAACGAGTCCAAAACATCTTATGTGATTTTCTTTTAGACATTTTATGTGATAATTATTGTGTGTGATACATTTAACCTTTTCGCAATCTCTCGCACAGTTATATGACAATTCGATTCAATTATGGCTTTCATTATGTCATCATCAAATCGAAATTACTTTCTTGTCAATCCAATATTTCTACACTACAGTAATATCGTCTTCGGAATTCTTTCTCGTCGGAACACCTTCGATAATCTACCTATAACAGAGGAACCATTTCCCGAAATGCTTCCGCCAACAAAATATGACGTCATTGAGCATCCCTACCATCTATGATCCTCGCATAAGCTGATGCTTCATCGTCAATATTTAAAGAACACACAGAAGCCCCTCGAAGAAAATTGCAATTAATGGAAGGCTTGGTGGTGATTCGTTCACGGTAAATATCTTAAGACATTAGTCTCGATCTTCTCCTTTTCCGAGGTTATCAGTCGATGCTTTAACTGTCGAATTCTACTCCCCATTTCATATAACTAAATTATTGTAGAAGAATATAATAATATGATATAAAATAAGAGTTCTAATTTCTTCCAACAAATAATATTACAATTTTATAACAATAATAATAATAATGATAATAATAATAATAATAATAATAATAATAATTTGAATTGTTTATTTGATCACCTCGTTTTCATCTAAAATTAACTTCAACGTAGAGACTTAATAACGATATTTTTTTGAATATTTATTTCATCAAGACCAGAGCATATTTTTTTGTCTCTATAATTTAAAGCAATAAATTTTCATTTTTCTTACTATTAAGTATTAATATATCATTAAAAATATCATCGGAAAAATAATATTTTAATTGTGATAATACGTATTTTAAAAATGGAATTGATCTTTCGACATCAACTTATGTAGGTGACACTGCTAAAACTAGTGAATATAATTTTGAACATTTTCTTTCTCCTTATTTCAACATTCTAAAATATTCTCTATAAATCATCCTCGTGGCATACTGAGAGACTCCTTGAACAAATGTTTTATGACAATGCATTAATGTTGCAAAATGGATTAAAATAAATCCAAGACTTTTTGATCATAGAATGAAACTTTTTATTAAGAATTCCATAGATACAATTAAATAAATTTTCAAAACTTACGTATATTGCAAAACAATACTAATACCTCTGTCATAATACATTTATGTCTCAGATGTTGTTCAGTCATTAAGAATATGCTTAATCTTTAACAAATAATAATTATATTAATTATGATCGTAAAAAAGAATTATAACTATATAAGTATTTTCGATTTTTATAACGGTATGAAGATACAATCGAAAAGTAACGGTATAATATCGGTATTTTTCTTTTAATAGAAAAAATTTCTCAATAATACGAACTATTCGTTAAATTCAGATAATTTTTAAGTATTATTTGACATTTCTACACAAATTATTATTCGAACAGTCATTTCATTAATCGGATCTGTGTTATCAGGATTTTAATTAAAAGGATATGTTATTCTCACTCTTCTTTCACCTAAATTATATAAGAGATAGAAAAAAAAGAAATAAAAAACAAGGAGTTAAGACGAGATATTTCTTACCTCCAGTAAAGGTGTCATTAATGTCGGACTGTAAGGTGGCACTGGTATCGGAAAGTGGCGATGGTGCGGGCCTTAAATCCGATGGCGGCTCCAACCTCAATAAATCATTTCCACTATCTCCAGTACCTCCCCCATTCCCTCTTCCCACCTGTACAATCGTCACATTCAAAGGTCCCCGGTTACCTATCATAAAACACAATATGCTTTGATAAGTTTTGGAATATAAATTTCTTTAGAGATAATGTTTCCATAAAAAAGAAAGAAAAAGAAAGAAAAGAAAAAAGAACAAAAATATTTAATATTTGCAAAGCGATCCTCGCAATATCATAGATCATTCGAGTTGTGTGTCTAATTCTAATCTCTTTATCCCCTACTAATTCGAATTAAATCGAGCCTCACAACGTGATTAAAGGCTGCCTATCATTTATTCAAACGAGAAAATCCGAAAGGATATCGATTACGAAACGTGTGTTAAATATGTACTGGCTTATCGAAAGTTCATTCTATTTACAATTAGTACAGTTTTTATCACGAAACGACAAAATCTTATCGGTTGACCGATCAAATATAAACGAACTTTTTGTGGAATGTAAAACAAAGAGAAAATCGTTCTGATATATTTAAAATCTTATCTCTAATCTTGTTTCTATAAAACATTCAAGTGTAAATAAAAAAAATATATAAAATAGAAGAGAAAAGAAAAAAGAAAAGAATGGAAAAAAGATAAGAAAAAAGAAAAGAATGGAAAAAAGATAAGAAAAAAGAAAAGAATGGAAAAAAGATAAGAAAAAAAGAAAAGAAGAAAAAGAAAAATGCAAATTTACATTTGTAATATTATTATCTATATATTTCAGATAATTTAAGTTGAATATATTTCTTATAGTTATACGCAGTTTGATTACGTGAAGATTAAATAAAGTGGACAAAATTAGTTAGAAAAGGTGTTGGTTTCGTCTAGAGAAGGCAGGATCATCGGCACTTCTCGACGATGTCGCTAAGTAGTAATTAACCTCGGTGTCATTTTCTCACCCCTCACCCTCTCTTCTCCTGGGTAAACCCAGCTAAAATTGAATCCGTTTAACCGTACGACGAAAGATGGAGAGACAGGAGGTAGAGGATGATTTGTATTCGTCGTTCACTGACAGAGAACGAGAAAGAGTGAGGAAAAGAGAAAAGAAGGAGAGAGAGAGAGAGAGAGAAGAGAGAGAGATGAGAGAGCGACAGAAATTCATTGGCTCGAAGAAAGAATATAATTCGATGCAGAAACGTAAGATTGATCGATTTAACGATCGACTTTCGAGCATCAAAGACAAATGGAGAGAGAGAGAGAGAGAGAGAGAGAGAGAGAGAGAGAGAGAGAGAGAGAGAGAGAGAGAGAGAGAGAGAGAGAGAGAGAGAGAGAGAGAGAATTATTCATGATGTTGCAATCTGCGACGAACGTGTCTTATATCTCGTGTTTTATGTAGAAGATACACGTTAAGGGAAAGAAGAATCTGTGAATAGAGAATCCACAATTTTTCCTATATTAAAAATCAAATTACTAAGAAATCCAAAAGAATTCTCATCTCTTAGATATTTCCAATCGCAAATTAAATAATTCTCGTCTGAAAGAATTCTCACCTTTTGCATTTTTGTCAAAGACCGACGAACTTAATAATAAAAAACGAGAAGAAAGATAAATAAAACACGATTGATAATTATCTAATTATAATAATAATATATTTCATCTAATAATAATATTACGACGTAGATCTATCTGATACCATATTAAAAATAGTATCATCATGAAAAAGAATTCGAAACTCTGATTCATATTGAAGTCATGAATTGTTCGAATAAAAGTTCTCGTGACATGTAAATGGTTTAATTTCAAATGTAAAGTCATGAGGAGCTGGACTTTCTGTATAGAGATTATCCACTTTTGTGAATAATCCTGTTCCATGTACAAGTGAAGGATTATCTTGACCTACATATGGGTCACTGGACAGTGAACGTATTAAATAAACTATTCACTGTTCCACTAGGGATTTGGACAAACGTCAACATATGTATGAAAAAAAAAAAAAAAGAAAAAAGGAAGAACAAAGTTTATTCCCCTGAAAACTTGAAGCGTCTCGAAAAAAGATGACTGGATAGAGCGAAGTAGAAGTCACGAAACGCATATAAATCGCCACTGGGTTGGTACTTGTTTTCTGAGGCTCTCTGTATCACACAGTGTGCAGGATCCATTGAAGACAACTTTGAATGACCCAGTTTGACAAGAGCTACAACATCTTGTTGTTAGTGTTTACCTATTCGACAATTGTAGTATGCTTATACAGCATTCAAGTAGGTATGTAGTACTATAATGAGGCACATGTGCATTTATGTACACAGGTAATTAAAGCTATACCTCGGGGCAATCACGAAGATATTACAACCGAGAAAAACTCAGAAGAAAAGAAAATTTCAATATTAATATAAAAGATTAAAATAAAACGATCAATAAAGAAAATTCTATCCAAATTGAATCTATTCAACTAATATAGAACCTCGTTAAAATACGAAAGTAAGTTTAACGAGTAGGACACCATTTTTATAACACTCTTATAGATTAACCAGATCTTTCCAATGACAAATAAACATGAAATAAAAAAATTATTTGTCATGTTTTAGTCGTGTGAGAATTTCAACCGTAAAAAAAAATGTATTTATAAGGAAAGATAATAAACGGGTTGAAAACTGTAATGTCATCCTTTTTCTAACCTATTATATTAAACGTCCGATATTTTATAATAATAAAAGGAATGATATGATTAAATAGAATAAGTTAAACAAAGACTCGCCTGTTCTTGAGGGTGGAAGTAACAATCCTTGGACCTCCTCGAGGGGCATGGCCTGTCCGTGATGTTCTCGATAACGATGAGGACGATCTCTCATACCTTCTCGCGAACGAACACGTAGCGTCCGTTTTCGCGACGCTTCTCGTCGTCGGTGTCGTCGTCGTCGTCGTCGTCGTCGTCGTTGTCGTCGTTGTCGTCGTTGTCCTTGTCCTTGTCCTCGTCGTCGTCGTCGTTTTCGTCCACCACGTCGTCCACGTCGTCCTTGCCGATCGACGGGAAAGACGATACGTCCTCGTTGTCGAGATTATTGGGATCGGGATCGGGTGTGGGATTAGGTTTAGGAAGCTGGGTGAGTCCTGGGGGACTCCTGGTGATGACGGTGGACGGTGATAGAGCGTCATCGCCCCGCCGTCGCACCTGAGACCATATCCCGCTCACCAAAATCGATCAATTCTCCAACTTGTTGTAGCGAAATTTTCCTCCATTCGGTTAAAACCTCTACCTCGCGCACCCGAAATTATTAGTTTTGAAATCTGAAAAATAAAAAAAGAAAAAAGAAATTACGCTGCGATCGCCGTTACATGTTAAAACTTATTTTTGTTAGAAACGTTTAAAAAAGACAAATATTAAACTAGCTATTCAACAAATATTCCAATGTTAATAATTTATGAAATTCTATTATAATTTTTTCTTTTTTATGTAATTTAACGAAGAATTTAATCGTCGCATACGTGTCTCATTGCGAATTAAACTACATTAAACATTCGTATCTTGTAATTACACTATCACGTGCGTTTAACATATAACATAACTTTTTTCTCGTCTCAACAAAAATATTATATAATGTGAAAATTATAGTATTACTTATACTAGTATAATTTGATTATGCTAAATATAATCCATACTTAAAAAGACATTTAAAACTTCAAATATGAAGTAACAATTAAATTTGTATCAGTAAAATGAAATAAAACTGAAAACAATAAAGAAATTTAAGTGCATGACTTAAAAGTTACATGAAATTAAATTAAAAGTTAATTTAAGATGATAATTTACTTTCGAAATTTTCGAACTTGTATCATAGATCGAAAATTGTTCTCATTATTTACTTGACTTGAATTACTTTATATATAATAAGGTGCTTATTTCGAAATTATACGTTTTATTAATTAAACATTATAATTTTCTTTTTTTTTTTAGAATTAACGATTACAATCAAAGAATTTTTTCATAATCCAATTTGACTCAAATTATTTTACAAAGAATAAGATACTAATTTCGATATTATATACCTCGATACTTTCATTTTATTCGGTCGTTATTACAAAAACCACTTCTCTTGTTGTTATTTATATTTTCCATCGTTGTAGACGTGCAGGCATCTACGTGTTTATGTACTTACAATTATCCACTTCTGATCATCAAATTAATCATAGTGCTTCACGAATATATGTGGTCTTATCATACTCACGAATATACTTGAAATTACACGCAACGAACTACGAACGCACGCACACGCAGGAGATGCTTATGATATAGTTATAGATCGATTGGGAAACGTGTGTCGCGGTTAGTGGGTCTAGTTCGCTAGAATTGCACAGAGTCCATACAAAGGAGGAAACTAGCCCCACGATCATGTCCTCGTCTATATTATAGACATTGCTATATTATCGTGATACGTAGTATATTTCTTTTTCATTCTCCCAATGTTCAACCATAGTTCCCTCGTTATCGATCGAACCGCCAATTTCCGAGTAACTCGATGGAAATCGTGCCCACACGTGTTCGATAGGAAAATTAGTTATTATAACAGTATACTAGTCATCTAACTTGATTTATTACTCTCTCATGTGTTCTATCGATGGACAACGTGTTGATAAACTCGAATTGCATGAAATATATATATACAAACACATACACAAAAAGTGTCCCAACGAAAAGTGTATACCAATAATATTATGAAACCTAGTAATTTTTTCGAAAAACACTTAGACAGGTCAATTTTGTTTTTGAGGGGACAGGTCCTTATATATTCATCCACTTTGAACTAGCTTCAGGGGATTCGGGTGACAAGCTCCTTAAAGATCTTAAGTGACAACAGAGATCAAGTGGCATGTCATATGAAAAATCTTTTAATTCTCTATAAAATGGTGTTATTCTTCATGTTTTTCTTTTCTTGTTTAATTTTGAGTTAAAAATTCTCGAGAAAATGATCCATTTGGAATATCAGATTCCAAAGAATTGCAGATTTCGAAGAAATTTTATTTTATTAAATATTATATAAACATGAATCGCCAACATCCATGCAGTAATACAATTTTTCCACAGTATTACGTCAAACATTCTGCAATACTTTCGGTGTATTTCGATAAATGTGTAGGCTGGTATCTTGATTGTAAAATTATTGGTCCATTCTTTTTATCAAATAATTTTATCGGAGAGTCGTAGTTCAATTTACTTAGGAACTAGATTTATTCATTGATCGTATAAATCATTCAAAACGACCTGAATATGCCAGAAGAGATATTTTTTCAACACAATGGAACTACTCCAGACTATATGCAGATCCAATACGACAGTTATAGAACCAACATTTTTTCGATCATTTACGCCCTATGATTTTTTTCTATGGGAATATCTAAAATCAAAGATATATGCCACCCAATCGGTTTCAATAGGAAAACTTGAAGAATCCCGACAAATTACACCGGATGTGATGCAAAATGTTCGATGTAATATCGAGGAAAGATTTTCTTATTGCGTGAAGGTCGGCAATACATGTTTTGAATAAATTAAGAATCAAGTTTTCAATTTGAAATTTAGAAACACATTTTTTCGAAAACTATTGATTTCAAATTTTAAATATAGCACCGTTGTAAAGACAATTAAAAGATCATCCAAATGATGTCACTTGTCATTCAAGATTTTTGTAAGAGTCTCAAACTGGATGAATTTGTAATAAAAACTTATCTTCTTTGAAAATAAAATTAACGTGTCTCGACATTTATATATATATATATATATATATATATATATATATATATATATATATATATATATATGTGTACCGTTATTTCGCCGATAAAGTTTCATGAAATTCGAAATGTCGTCCTAGGTCATTTTGTTAGTTAAACTCGTTTCGTCAAGAGGAAGTTCGTATGTTAAGCCTGCTAGCGGCGAAGATTTTATACCGGATGCGTAAATTTTATAACATCTGCATTGCAGTTGAGAGAAAATGCTAGTCGTAAAGTCGGACCATTTTTCGTTCTCTCCCGTTCTCTTTCTCACTGTCTATCTCTATCTCTTTCTTTTCCATCAAATACTTCCTCCATCAAATATTGGGTATCACTAGAAAACTATATATCCGGACACTCTATCGAGACATTTCGAGGACTCGAAATAACGTATCGTTTAAACACAAAACATGTAATGCTTTTATATTTAATCTCTAATAAAAAATTTATTCTTAATTATCGTAGAAAGAATAATAATATTAAAAAAAAAAAAAGAAAAAAAAACAAATAAAGAAATAAATAAAATCAACACGGACGTATATATTTATATAATTAAAATAATTAATAAATTGTACAGAATCACAAAGTGTATAAATTGTTTTAAGATACCCTTATATACATCTTACTGTATGTGTTCGAATTGACCAATCAAATCTCATTAGCTAGTGGAAAATTTTTTAGTGAGATAGAAAATATGAGAAAAGAATTGAAAAATAGGTTGGATGTATCGTCAAATAGATCTTAACTGAATAGCATGTTACGTTGAATCAACATGAGTCATTAGGTAAAGCTAATGATGTATATTGAGATTCACAAACCACATCAATTGATTCAATGCTTATAATTCCTAATTCAATGATAATAATACCTAATCTTCTTATATACATAGATCTCAGATCGAGATAAATATCTTTAAATTTACGTAAAAATTCAATGCATCCTTTGTGATTTGCTACAATATCAAATTTTTTTTTTTCATTTTATCTTTTCTTTTTTTTTTTTTTTACATAATCGAAAAAAACGTCGATCTGAAGTATGACATAAAGTATGACGATGAAACAGTCTGACTCATCGTGAAGGACAACAAAAAAAAAAAAAGAAAAAAAAGATAAACAAAAAAAAAGAAAACAAAAAAGAAAGAGGAGCGTTCGAATTCGTTTGAAAGAAGGGAGTCGAGCGTGGGATACGACTTTATTGACTCGATGAACAGCACACGACCAACCGTGTAACGTGACTCGTTTCTAACTTACATTAATCATTTTTGGATACGTCGTTTCTTCGATTTATCGTCGAAAAAATCGATGGAAAGTGATTTATCATGGCATTTTCAGAAAAAATGCTCAATGCCAAAATTCTCCTTCAACTTTCAACAGATTCTCTTCTGGTATGATCATTTATCTAAAGTTTCATTCAACTTCGTTTTCTTCTTTTGCGTGTATATTGAGAAAAAAAAAGAACAAAGAAACGAAAAAATATCCCTTTGGTGTACGAAACATTTTTGTCATTTTACTTAAACAATAGATTTTATCTTATAATCTGAATCATTATTGTTCATGATTAAAAAGAATCTGGTTACTTTAATTAATGATCTTATTGTTTACTTTATTCTTGGAGGGAAAAATATATTTATAGTATAAGGGAAAAAATTTTTTCGTTTCACTTGAACGCTTGATTTTATCTTACAATGATTTTATCGAAATCCTGATTAATTAAAATTACAAGAACTCTCATAATCAGTGATTTTACTCTTTAACCTAATTTAAAAAAGAAAGAAAACAAGGATATTACTTTGCAATATGCGCGTCCTATTTATCATATATTCCCGAAAACACTTCCGATGCATTCCAATCGAGGGGTAGGAATTGATGCACTTCGTAAAGTGGATCGGAACAGTTTCTTATACCTGGAAGTCAATTTATTCCAAAGGGAAGAAAATGATGAACGTGTGCGGCCCTTTGTAGGTAAGCGTCTATGTAAGCACGTTTCTATCCACATACATATACATAAAACACATGTAAAAAGACAATGTATCTCTCTGTGTGTGTGTATGCATACGTGCGTATATCTCTGTGTGTGTATACATAGATATCTATGGAAAAGACAAAACGCACCCTTTATTCCGCCACACCCAGATTTCTCTGGTATGTTTCGGTTTCGTTCCAAGACCATCCCTTCTCGTTATCGCACACCGTGATTACCTATTAATTATTTCTTAAAATAGATTCTCAACAAGGAACATACTCGCATGACTACAATATATTTTCGTACTCTACGTGTGCGTGTGTGTGGACTCTTCTAATAGATTAAATAAAACAAAAGATTTATATATATATATATATATATATATATATATATATATATATATATATAGGTATGTATGTATGTATGGTATGGTATGTATGTATGTATCTATGTGTATCTCAAAATAATAAAAAATGTATTAAGAGAAAAAAGTAATATAAAAGTTGCAAGCTGATGAAACAAAGAACGAATATATTAGTCATGTTGTGCGTTCTCGTTTCTCATTGAATCGGTGTAACATTAATACAAACGCACATACATATATATATATACTTATGTATGATTGTACTACCTACGAGATATATACCTACGAGAAAGACATGAAAAATAATGAAGGTTAGAAGATAAGGGTTACTGTATAACCCCAACGCTCGTTCCACTGACTCATTGACTAGTCTCACTCATGTTCAACCTGTGAATATAAACATACCACAATACGTGACTTTCGAGGATGACGCTTTCGCAAATGAATAAACGAATGAACTCTTTCTCTTTCTTTTTTCCTCTCTCTCCCTCTCTCTCTCTCTCTCTCTCTCTCTCTCTTTCTCTCTTCTTATTAATTTTCCTTCATTTCTTCTCTTCATTTTCAAATATATTTCGAGTATATGCTTAATTTGAAATGTTCATTTTCGTTGAGATATTTGATCTCGGCTTCATCAAGATCCAATGTAACCATATTTATCAAACCGAGTAGCTAGTGTTATTAAAGTTGAAAGGTATATTGCTTGAAAGTAATGGAGATCTCAGTGGTAATAGACGGCCTGACATTTAACGAGCGTGCGAAGCTACAAAATTCCGAAGTCTCGTGAGAGAAGAGAACAGATAAGATTTCAGGAAATTTCTCTTTTCTCTTTTCTTCTTTTTCTTTTTTTCCCTCCTTTTTCTTTTTCTTTTACACAAATATATATATACATTGATATATCTACACGATGAACCGTATTATTTATTTATTTTTTGATGTTAGTAATTAATTATAATGATCATAATTATAATGAGATATAATAATAATAAAAATATTATATATATATATATATATATATATATATATATATATACATATATGTATACAATTAATCCATGTATATATTTTATATATGCATCATGAACCGTATGACTCGATCGCCGTGATTTATTTTTCGATTCTAATAATTAATTACTACAGTCGATTCGTGGATATTTCTAATAAATTATTTAATAAGAAATAAAGATTTTGAAATTTATTAACAAAATAAGCTATTAAATGATCAATTTTTAATTTATTACCATACAGACTGTTCACTTGGTTTGCAAGTATCAAAGATATATAAATAATAGAAAACATTTTCGAGAAGAAAAAAAAAAAGAAAGAAGAACAAAAAAGTAGACTTTAGGAAAAGATAAATCAATGTAACTGGTAAAAGTATTGACATTTAGAAAGACAGATAAACCATGAAATGTGTATTCACAAATCGATTGGATCGATCTCTCTTTTCTTTCTTTCTTTTTTCTGCTATATCATGGAAGCGTGAATTTTTCTTGCCACGTATCAATCATTCGCGATACACGTACTATAATAAATACATATGTAGGATGCATGACCTTTGCAAAATTTTACCACGTAGCTAACACATTTCTTTTCTGTTTTCTTTCTAAAGCTTTCTTGACCTTGAAATTTTGATTAAGTTCGATTCATGTCTAATCTCGTGGAATAGTTAATAGGTTTACTACCGTGTCGGTTATCGGTGACAATGTTGACCTTAATTAAAACATGAATAACACACATGAGTAACGTATAAACAATTTATACATAGGCACACACATATACACACATGCGCACATGCACACACACTTATAGTTTTAAGTATTTATATATATATAAATACTTACAACTATAATTTGAGAAAACGTTAAACGTAAAATATATAAATATATAAATATATATATATATATATATATATATATATATATATATATATATACACGTAATAGATAACGAAACATTTCTATCCTATTGTTATGCATATACAACGGATTCTATCTTAATCGGCCAATGTGTCAATTGACATGAATATGTTACCTGACACGTATTATTGACAATTTCAATAACAGTTGCATAGATCGATTAATACTCAGCATTGACATATGAAAAGCATTGAATATGCGTGTCATCGAAAATACAAGAGTAAGTCGAACTGGTCATGGTCGAACTTTATGAACTATTATCTACTATTAGACACGATTAAAGAAAAAGAACATATATTCAAAGTCATCGGATAGGGTTAAACGTTATTCAACAGTGCAGGCAATGTAGAGAAAGTAAAATAATACTTTCATTCACTGCTACTGTCGACATGGATGAATAAACGTTATTATATTACTCGTTTCGAATCAATGAACCAAAGAATTTCGTCGCAATTGATAGATAAAAGAAGGCAAGATAGACGATGGTAAAGTATAAGAAAAAAAAAAAAAAAATTGAGGCTAAGAAAAGGACGAACTTTTAACGGAAGTTACACAAGTTTGGCGAGAGGGGGTTGAATCGCGTTAAAAGATAAACTTTGGTGACATTCTAACATTCTAAAACAATCGATATCGGGGTGAGTTAACAAAAATAGACGAGTCACCAGCAGGTACATCTAGATGTCGAGTCCATGAACATTATAGCACAAGACAGCCATCTTAATGGAATATAGCGTATACAATTAATGTATATAGGTATAGTTGACTTTAAAAAGAAAGACAGAAAAAGAACAAAAAAGACAAAATGTCTACTTTATCAGAGAGCTGGCTAATTTAAATAAAATTTATAATAATTATAAAAATCAATGATATTAATAGGAAATATTTATAGAATGTTAATTAACATATACGTATCTTTACAAAACTCAAAATGCATTTTTCGATCAAAATAAAAAAAAGGGGAAACAAAAATAAAAAGAAAACAAAAAAGTAATTATTTAATCCATAAAAATGTATGAATACGTGCTTATACATGCTATTATAACACCGTCATAATATCATTCTATACTAGAGGAAAACTGTGATCGCAATCAAGACATATCGATATCAGTCATCATAAAGCAATGCTTCGAGGGATCTATGTTAGAGTTTCGCGAACACACACACCTACACACAAGATGGTTGATTTTATCGCGCTCATGCCCTTGACGATGAATTTTTCGAATAAATCGTGATAGACAATTGGTAACGCGTGAAGTTATATAAAACTTTCCGAAAATGAAGACGAGAAAATGATAGGAAGTTTAAAAAATAAAAAAAATAAATAAAAAACAAGAAAAAGAAAGAAACGACGGATAAACCGAATGGATCGATTAAACCGATAGATGTTATCGTACTTTTTGTAATCATTCTACGGAGGCAGAAGACCGACAGGTGGAAAAATAAATCGGACATGCATCAAGCGTGGTCTCACAGTACGGTAGTTATTGATTTTCGACGCACAATTTATTGTCCCATAGAAACGAGGCGGATATACGTAACACCAACTAAAAGAGACCAACTAAATGATACTAAGAAAGAAAAAGAGATAAAAAGAGAGAGAAAGAGAGAGAGAGAGAGAGAGAGAGAGAGAGAGAGAGAGAGAGAAAGAGAGAGAGTGAGAGAGAGTGAGAGAGAGAGGGAATTAATAGAATTACTGCATAATTAATACACCATAAATTGATGCAGAAAATGAAGGAAAATTTGTCCATCCTTCTATCAAAAGTTTGCGCATGAAAATTTTTTTTGTTTTTTACTCAGTCCAATAACGCATTATAACCACGTGATAACCTACTTAATTTCGTCTTTGTACCGTTTTCTCGCTGACGAAACAATGCTTCCTTAAAGTAAAAAGGAAACCAGGCCAATTCGGACCTAGATTTTGTAGAACATCAAAGAAACACGGTTAAATGAGGAAGGCAAGTAGGTTGAGATTCGGTCATCGACATCTATGTTATAATGTTTTATGTGAAACATAGCAGTGACCAAGGCTGTTCTGCCAAGTGTTGAAACATTCGTAACAATGACAGCATCAATATTATGAGAAATAAAGGAATAAAGGAAGAAAGAAAGAAATTGATAAAAATAAAATAAAAGATTAAAAATATAACAAGTCAATTAAGATCTCGTTTAGATTGTCCTTTGTTAAAAGGATTATAACACACTGAATATATCTAGCATATCTCGCTATGGATAATAATAAAAATAGGAACGTTTAAATTATTCAGCGCGAACAGCGTTCGATCATGTCAGATTGCATTTCAAGATAGAAAACCACGGAAGTCTTTCGACGACACGATCCATGTATTTCAAGATTATTCAAGATAATATTGACGTAATCGCGATGGCCGATTTGCAAATAATCTCTCCAGATATTTTTATTTTCTTTTATCATCTACTTATATTTTTCTTTTTTTATTAATCCAATATAAGATCATAAAAAGCATGATTAATGTTATAATATATATATATATATATATATATATATATTTCATATTTTTCTGTTAACTTATTATTACATTATAAAGTTGTCGAAACATTTCCCTTAAATTCTAAATATATTTGCAAAGCGTATTTGTAAAAATTCAAAGCTTTTGTTGGCGCTAGAATAGATAATAATACCAAAAGCTTTCGGGAAAAATGTGAATTTTGTTTACTCCATCGAGAAAGGTCATAGAATGTAAATCGAGTGTTAAAAATGAATCTCCTCGGATGATCACGTTGCCACCAAACGTATTTACGTATTCACACGAGAACGTATACACAACAATGTAGATATCGGACATACTTTTTTTGGGATGTGGAGGAAAGAACTTTTTATCGTATACATATGTATCTTTCTTCCTCTTCGTAGAAAAGCTTTGTATAAACTGCTGTAACGAAACATATGTCTACGAGATGACATTTTTTATCGATTCATATAAATATTATCGAGATTTTATTAATGATATTAAAAAATAACCAACATCGTGATGTCTATATCTCGTGCATATTATAAAATTGATATTACCGGTTAAATGATAATTGAAAAAAAGAAAGAAATCGTTACTTTCAGCATTTTTAATATTTAAAAATATTGCGATATATCAAACACACAAAAATGTAAAAGAAATCACAGACGTAATTCGTTGATATTAAAAAAAAAAAAAAAAAAAAAGAAAAAGAAAAAGAACCGATTAATATCTAAGCGAGTCTATTAAAACGAAAGACTGTATTAAAAAAAAAAGAAGAGAAAAAGAAAGAAAAGAAATCGTTTAATATCTTCATAGTGAGCTGTTTAGACTCGATGTTTCATAAACGTATACGATAAAAATTCATCGATCCACGATCGATCGATCGCGTGGAATAACACCCTTTTTGTTATTTCACCCTGGTAAAAGATAAAAGGACCGAAGTTGCGCAAACAAAGAGGAAAACGGCATTAATCGATTTCACTTTAAGTTGGCGTTTTACTTACACGCGCGCGTCCATTTACATACACATACATAGACACAACACGTCGAAAAGGCCGATGACGCCGTCATCGCGTCGGACTTGTCTCGCATTTCTACTACTTTTATACAGGATATTTCAGAACGTGTGGGCATAATTTCGATTGCTGTATTCAATACATTAAAATAAGAAAAAAAAAAAAAAAAAAATAAAGATAAAGAAAAAAAATTCATACAAACATATCAATCCGATGGGATCTTGTTTTTGAAAATGAAACCTATTTTTCTGATACAATCCCTCATTTAAGAAGATTACCAAAAATGTTTTTAAAATAAATAAATAAAAATCGGCTCGTATATTACATGCAATTAATTGACTACTACGCTCGTCGAACTTACATCCAATAGATTTTCTTATCTGTGGAATTCACCTAAACCAATTTAGTTTACAACACAGCAGGAGTAGAGATAACGTTGAGATACTTCGACAACGTATTATTAGACAAGTTCCCGAATAAATTCGTATCATACCAGACAACTTTGAACGAGTAAGAATGTTAAAGATAAGACGATATTTTGCTCAGACGGTTAGTCGAATGTAGTCAATTCGAGGAATTATTGTAAAAAACGAATAAACAAGAGATATAATACAATAACGGTTGAAAGTAAAGTGTTGGTCATATATTGGGCTACGTTTGTATGAACTAACTTTATTTTTCTTTATTCTAATGCACCAATATTATGTTTCTATGTGTTCTGAAACACATTGTATATCTTTATTACGTAAAAACATCTCTACGTATTCATTGAAAGAACACCAAAAGGCGAGAAAGGAAACATACGGACGGGTTGATCGCGAGAAAACCAATAGACAAAATAGACAAGAAGAACGATGCGGAGATACGTAATTTCATCCCAGGAAAAGGAAATAGGGAAGTGAATGAGGGTAGATGGGCAAGGCATACCTTATTGCGACTAATTACAACCTTCCTGCTTTTCTATAATCGAAAGAACGATAAATCGTCCTTTTAATTGCAAATATACGCGTTCAACGTGCACGTTCATCTATGATACGACGCAGATGATCAATAATCTCCTATCCCAAAAAAATGATAAAGGAAAAGTAAAATGCGATAAATCTATCATTTTTTTATCTCATTAATATCTTTCCAAAAAAGAATTGTTCGAATGGTTAATTTCATTCAATTTTATGAAAAATAATCTCGACATTACCGGGCCGATATTCATAAAGTTCGAAAGATACGAGAAAGAGTTAAATAGATAGTTAGATAGATAGATAGATAGATAGGTAGAGAAAGTGAGAGAGAGGGAGAGAGAGAAAACGTACCAATAAATTCCCGCGGGAATTCGCTTAATTTTTTATACGGAATATTCCCTATCACAATTACTCGATAATACTCGATATGTAATTATCTTTCGATAAATTAACTAATCCTTTAAAAATATTCAATCCACATTCTAAATCGAATAACAACCGTTACGATCAATCGATATTATTACACGTTGCCACAATGGTAATGTCTCGAGTTTCGCGATTACCATATTCGCATATTCAATTATATAAACACTATTTCATAAAACATCAGCATATTATCAATTTTTGTGGCTATATCGTGTTATTTATATAAATACTATCGAAAAAAATTGATATACCTACGTGAGAATATCGTAAGTAGACAAAGAGAAAAAGAAAGAGAAAAAGAGTGAGAGAATGAGAGAAAACGGGAGAGACAGAGAGAGATAGAAAGAAAGAGAGAGAGAGAGAGAGAGAGAGAGAGAGAGAACAAAAAACTTATTCGTCCTAAGCGATGTAATCGACAGCCTTTGTAGACCACCTACTACAATTTCCATAAGAATCGCTCTTAAATGGCCAAAGTATAACGACAATTATGCACGAAGGGATTAATCGGGTCGATGCTTGATAACAAGGAAGAAGGAATACGTGTATATTTTGCGATCTCTTTCTAACCTCACTACGAATACCTCACGAAAAGCGATGTTTTCAGGTTAGTAACCCCCATTGGCGAGCAAGTAGTATCGACTAGTAGAAAGAAACCGCCGAAAATCCATATGATTGTCTTAATCGTAAACGATCGTATTATATTTTCAATTAAAAAGGTGATGATAATTTTTAATTTTATAGGAATTTACGGGATGTCAATCGATTTATCACGTAAGGTGAAAAACGAAATGAGGAAGAAATGGATAAAGGAAAAAAAAAAAAAGAAAAAAAAGATAAAAACGTATATATTTTGATTTTATTTAATTGCTATTCGATTATAAGAATAATAGAAAATGGATATAAATATAATGTAATGAAATATATACAGTTTTAGAACATTACCTGTTGCAAGAAGGCTCGAGAGATAGCCAACCGGTCAATCGGATGAAAATGTCGACGAACATAATTTTGAACGAATGATAGCCTTATCTCTCTCTCTCTCTCTCTCTCCCTTTCTCTCTCTCTCTCTCTCTCTCTCTCTCTCTCTCTCTCTCGATAGTTTACATCTCAAAATGTATAGAATGTTTCTTAAAAAAAATGTCTTTCAAGGTGATTCAAATTCATGTTTTAGAGGCACATTAGATTAGACATCGAAATAAGTAAAGTTATTATCAATAGAATAATACGTTTGTCTCTTTCGCACGTACACGTGTTACCGTCGATGCGTGAAAATGCTGCCACTTTCTCGCGTGCATGCGTGATCCCTACTTTGTGCACGTATACGTAAAAAGAAAAAGAAAAGAGAAAATGAACAAAATAAATAAAAATGAAAAGTTACACCTCGTTCTTCTTCCCTTCATCCTATTCCTACTACTCCTTCGGCAGATCTTCCTTCTCCTCTTCTCTTGCTCCTACTTGTGCTCCTTTTCCTCCTCCTCCTCCACCTCCTCCTTCACCACTTCTTCTTCCTCCTCCTGTTTTTCCTCCTGCGTACTCTGTCGTCTGTGTCACGCACGCACCACGACCAACCACGACCGATGATAACGACTGAAGATGACAACGACAATGTCGAAGACGAAGATGATAATGATGATGATGATGATGATGATGATGATGATGATGATGATGATAATAATGATCACAAGCAGATTATATCGAGATCGCGATAACGCTCGCGATATATTCAAAAAAGGTATAGCATTAGGATGAGAAACGACGAGAAGGGTTAAAAAAAAAAAGAATTGACGACGAGGACGATGGACAGGCGAACGAACGAGCACGCGCGGACGAGGTTACCGTACGTACCACCGACGTAGCCTTTTATAACGAAGAGAATAGGAGACTCTCGTAGAGAACTCGTCCTGCGCCGCGACGGACGGCTCCTGTCAAGGTAACACGCGCGCTTGATATCACTGCGCATCCACCGCCGCGCATTCCGACCCCCTATTCGCTCTTATTGCTCCCAGCGTTGCCAACACAAACTAACCCGTATTACAATATGGCGCGTGAGGCGGTTATTTTCAAATTACTGTCTCATCTCATACCTATTCTATCCCATAATACTTTTATACACCTACTTTTTAATTATTCGATTATTTTTATCTTTTATTTGTGTATTATATTTTCAATACGCAAATATTTCCTTAGACGTAAGGTATATGTATATGCTACTTTTATTGGTTTCTTCGTCGACATCGAGAAACGATAAGAGTGCGAGAAAGAATAAAAACTTCGTTTGATCGGTGATGCGTGTCCCTAACAATAAGGTCATCTCGGAGTCATGTTATGACGTAAGCGTATAAACGTAAATACCATGAAAGAATAAAATTCGATATGCACAGTCTGTCATGTCAAGGACTTTCCTATGTTCGATCTCTCACTCTCTCTCTCTCTCTCTCTCTCTCTCTCTCTCTCTCTCTCTCTCTCTCTCTCTCTTTTTCTTTCTTTCGTCCTTTTTTTACAATGACTCTCATCTACCTAAATATATCTTGCCGATTAAGTTTATTAATTACGAATTTTTTAATGTCTTCGATTTATTTTTGTAATACATCAGAAATAATCGTCCATTTTTTTAAAGAAGAAGAAAGAAATAAATTCATTGTTTAAATCTTGATATATCATCGTCTAGTCAGTATATATGTATACTTGATCGATCTAAAGAGATTCTATTTAACCCGTTCAATGGCATCCTACCACGATTACGAATTCAATGGTCCTAAAGCTGGTGTGACGTCATTTCGTCGATCATTGTAATATATTAAGATCCCGTCAATTGCATTCATAAAAGTATTTGCTTTCTACCTATCGATTCATCTTTAATTATTCGATTTTCTAGTCGCTTTCCAGCCAGAAAGAATTCTGAGAGTTTACAGATAAGCGCTTTTGCAAGCGCGCAAGCGCATACACATACATCGAATGTATCCTTCATAAATACAACAATCTTTCGCATGAAAATCTTTTACTATGAATTAGGTACTTACGTTTTATTTAGATTCATTGCTCGTAATAATAATATTAGAAAAACATATATAAAAAAAATAATAAAATAAATTTCTAAGAGTTCGTTGAGTTTCTATAACGTCGGATTCTTTTCATTAGTTGAATATCCGCAGAAAGTTCACAAATATTTTATTTCACACTTTCAAGGGCACAAAACCATACCATTGCGATAACTCTACTTGATCGATCAAACTCTTGCGACCAAGTCTTTATAATCTCGTATTTACAATTTCAAGGTAAAAAATTGATTTAATAGATAAAACAGCAGCCATATGTAAATGCGTTCTTTAGTTTACAAACAGTCACGAGTATGTATGTATGTATATATGTTTATATTTATTTTATCTTAAGTATCAAATTATGTATTCTTATTCCGTAAACAAAATTAATAATCATTTCTCGTTAATATAATGCGAAAAATTATATGTACAATAATAAAATATTATTTACGTACAGATACCTACCTTTGTTTTATCTTTTTAACCCTATTAATAATTTCGTTTCTTTCTCTTCTTATCACGATCAATTTGATATGACATCTTGACCTTGAAAAATAAACGTAAAGTACTTAAATTTCAACTCGGAATGACAAAATAGATGATTACATAATATCAGATTAATATTAAAGAACTTTGTCAGTCAACTTAATTAATTTTAATGACTTCACATTGATTTGTCCTTTTTTTAGATAATTACCGCAATAATACAATGATCGAATTATATTTGCTTGTTTATATATATATATATATATATATATATATATATATATATCTATCAAACCTTTCTTATCATCGAACGATATTTGAATGCATTATTACCATCCCTTGCGACATCAATGACTTATAACTGAAGTTAATAGATAATGAGAATTAATGCTAAAAATTATTACCGACGAAGACGAGGTTATATCGATAACGTAGTATTCTTTACATAAGAGTGTATATAATCCATGAAATACATTTAATTTACACAACGAAACTTAAATTTATTGCACAAAATTTACAAACAATAGAAACAAATTATAAATAATCTGAAACAAAAATGTAGTATTTATCAATTTCATTCTATGTATTACCAACTAACAAAAAACAAATTATAATGACAACTGTAAAAAGAACTAAAATTAGTAAAAAGGTTTGTCATTGGTTCATTTGTCCACACTGTAAAGTTAATAACAAATCAATTACACATTATTTGTCCTTTTCCATATCATAGTTTCTAGCTTCTATAATACCTCAAAATTGTTATACTCTTTAGTGTGACAATCAATAGCAATATAATTCGAACATGTGGGTATAAATTAATAATAGCAATATAACTGTATAACCTCAAAATAACAGTAATGTAATTTTTTCTTTAAAGAAAAGTTTTCTTTGATACTAAATAATAATATATACAGTATAGAAATAAATATCGTTATTTACATTGCTGTAAAGTTGCGAAGGTTATTTGAAATTATATTTTTGGATAAAAAACTTAATGTGAGACAAAATGCCAAAGGTAGTTTCAAGAAGTATTATATGTTCTGATACCAAAGATCAAGAAGAATATGGTGAAGAAAAGCCATTACATATTTATTATTGTTTATGTGGTCAAATGACATTGATTTTAGGTTAGATTGTTACAGAATTTTGTTATCATGTATTTCCATAAAAGGAACAATTAGAAAACAGTTATTATATTACAGATTGTGCTATTGAAAAATTACCACTAAGAAAAAGAGATGGAGCGCGGGTCATCGATGGTAGTAAACATGCTCATAAAATGACTTGCGAACAAGATGAAGTTGTTTATTTGAAACGTTCAGAAGGAATAGAAAAACAGTATCGACAAAAGTGTAAAAAGTATGTATTTGATTATTATTATAATCAACGTATATAAAATGTTACTCTACAATTGTCATAAAAATTATATTTTTACAGATGTGGTCTTTTCCTGTATTATAAACATGATCTTAGCATGAATATTGTATTTATTGTAAAAGGTGCTGTAATAAAAAGTTCTGGTGAAGGTCCAATGACTGATATATATAATCAAGTAGCAATTGAAAAACCTAAAAAAATAATGGTAACGAAGCATACAAAGAATATGGGTAAATTTAGTTCTGTAACTGTATCTACGATAGATGAAGAAGAAGATGAAATCGAAGCTGTAAGTTTAATAAGCTAATGGTTGATATATTTCTGCACAATAGGAATTTCTGAATTAAATTTTATTTCTAGAGAGAAGTTGCCGATTCATATGCAAATAATGCACGAATCATAGAAAAACAACTTGAAAGAAAGGGAATGAATAAAAGAAAAGCGATGCTACCAACTGAAACAAATATTAAACGGACAAGACCAAGAGGAACGTTATTAGACGTATAGTTTATGAACTATTATGTATTCTGAAGTATCATAAAGTATAATGAAGTTTTGTATTCTAATTCGTATTATAATTTTATATTATAAGTAACATATCTTAAATATATTTTTATTAAAATGATTTATTGTATTAAATGATTTTTGTAATTTAAATGTTTTCTTACTTTTAAGTTAGGTGATTAATTAAGTTAATTGAAATATTTTAACACTTTTAAATGTTTATTAACATTACATAAAAGTAATTAATATACAAATGACTAGATATAAACATTGCATAAAAATGTACATTGCAAAATATAGATTAGAATTTAATAAATAAATATATTAACGTACAGTACACTAAGGCGAAGCAAGAAGTTTATGTTTTGTAGATGTCGATGAAGATAAAAATTAAATTATTTTATTCAAGACTATATTTCAATAAATATCAATATATCAATTCAAGACTATATTTAATTTTAATCAACTTAAATCTACAATAGAACAAATGTATGTAAATAACTTTTTTAAATAGATTTCTAAATGATCAGAAGAGAATTATAATATTTGTATATTTTTTCTATTCTGATCGTTTAGCGTATAAGAAAATAATTGATATAATATGTTTTAAAACAATTTAGATCCCAAAATATCACATGTAATGTTAAATCAAAATGTATACTTTCTTATTTTGCTATAGTATATCTTCATCGATTGACGAAATTAGTTAATACAAAATCTAAAAATAGTAAATAAAAATTTGTTTACATATATGACATTTTCTTACTGTTATATATATTAAATGTATATAGCAATACAACATTCCCTATATCCTAAATGTTATACAGATTATAAATCTACATCAATGAATTAAATATACATATATACTATGGCAATATCTAATAAGTAAAATTCGATCATAATTTGTCCTATTGCAGATGTACTGTAGAAATAAAATAGGCTAGAAAAAATAAAAGATAAACATGGCTCTATTTGGAAAGGGAATCTTTGCAACTACCTAAAAGTATATTATAAGTGATCATATCATATGTATGTTTGATATAGACAGAAAATGTAGTTGCAAACATTTAAAATACATATCTACGTGAAGTAATATATGATTTTTTGTTAAGCTTCATCCGATCTTTGAAGATATTAGTTTATATAATAGATGCTAAAAAGAAAAAAATCGAAATATTCAAATTTATTATAAGACTATAAGATCTGCTTATTGTTAGCAGTCCATTACAAAACAACTAATTAATAATTGAATTATCTCTGAAAAAAATATTTTATAAATTCACAATCCTTTTCATTCTTTATTTTTTAATTAACCTAAAATATTAACTTAAGATTTTATCATAAAAATTCGATTGTACATCTAACAACAATTTAATGTTATGTGTACAGTCCTAATCAAAACATAAATTATACTATATATAAAATACAAATAAATTATGAATTAATGAATAGTATAACTTCCAATGATAAAAGTAATTCAATAAGGAATGCGATTAAAATATACATATACGTATACATATACACACACACACGCGCGTATGTGTGTATGTATAGATATAACGTTTGACTGTATGTAGCGATATTTGATATAACAAAAAAATCACATGCTATAAGAACGTTTATACATGTGCATGCGCGCGCACGCATGTACATATCTCCAGTGTGCATTTAGATTGTGCCATAATATAATCTAAATTGCAATCTATCTTACATTGAGCATGATTCATTTCATTTATCACGTTCGTAGCTGCGTTATATAACTTTCTATGCATGTTCATTAATAGGTATGTATCTTGGGAAAAGATTACATTTCATATGCACATTTAAGTACTTATCTGAGATGACTTAATGTCTGTTTTTTTAAGTATTGTAGGCTCATCTTTAAGAAACGTGCCTGATCTAGAACCCACTGTAAGTTGTTTGGGAGTCTCTTCTGTATGGCACTTTGTTTTGATCTTTTCATCGTTGACCTTGGAAGATGACTTTTTATTAGCGAGGGCCGGCTTATTTGGTCTGTTAGTGCCAGATTTGGGGGAAGATTTTCTGCTAGAGTTATCGGATCCTTGCTGATTAGCACTATTATCTTTCTTTTCCCTTTTAACAATAGAATTAACCATAGTGGTCGATTGTAAAACTTGTCGTGCGTTCGTTGTCCGACAAGCAACATTATTTACTGATTTACTTGAAATATCTGGTGTCTTCGCAGCATCTAAAAGATTTCTACGTAGGTTAGGTGAACCGTGATAAGCACTTATAGCTGCCGCTCTGCTTCTACTGGCCGCGGTTGAGTTCTCTAATGATCTTGGTGGCCTACGTGTTACCGTTAATGGATTCTTCTGCTGAATCGGCAATATATTTTTCTTCGTTCTGTCATAAATTTGTGCTCTGTTTATACTTTTTCCTAATGTTGGTGATAATTTCTGTAACGCATTAGATTTAGGATTTGCAGTTATTTCTGTCATAAGACTATCTGTAGACATTGATGTATCCATTTTGTTAACATTTTTCTTTACAACCGATGTCTTGTTCTTGGATTCTGCTAATGAATCTACAGACAATCCAATTTCTGTGCTTTTCTGTTTAAAGGATGGTGATTCAGGACGAGTGATACCACAACTTTTACTGATCACATTTTTCTTCTTGTTTGGTCTAGTCATGTTCGATTCTGTCAAACTATCAGACGAAAGAGCTTTCACGTCTTTTTTTACAGGCAGCTTTACTCTTGCTATAGGCTTTTTCTCTGTCACTCGTTTTGTCGCAGGACTAGACGTACGCGATGAGTCTGATGATGAGATTGTGATTTTTCGTCGTTGTATTACCACTTTATCTTGACTTACTGACACATTTTCTTTTGGTACAAATTTGGTTCTTGGTTCTAAATATCTAGATTTTACCTACAAAATTTTTATTCGTATTAAGAAAATAATATAACATATTAAAAATGTTAAAATTTACCTCTATTTTATTGGGCCATGATTTAGGTCGACTTGGTGCATCACTGGTGCTTGGTTTATTATCTTCTTGCATTTTTCGTTCAACAGGATCGCTTTTAGGTTTATTTAGAATTTTTCGCGTTTGTGTCGTTGACATTTGCTTCATTGTTTTATCATTATGTTCCGATATAGCCATTTTCACACGTTTTAGATCTAAATTGCGACTTGCTGAGCAAGCTGACGATGTTTTCGATTCCTTTAATAATAAAAATAAAATTAGTTTAATTCCTTTAACGAGTATTTTTATAAAGTTTAACAACAAGTAACGAGTACCTTTATAAAGTTCGAATGCCTTGATTGACATCTTGATGTTTCGTGCGGTAAAATAACAAGACATGCTAATTCTTGTATTCTACGGCGAAGCTCCAAATCCATTTTTAACCATGTTGTCGATCTTGCAGCCTTCGCTGCCTCACGAACCAAACATTTTTCAACACGAGCTTGAATTTTCTTTAAAAAATCAATAAATAACGGACCCCATTTCATTTTTGTCTGAAAGTTATCTGTTTGCGTGGATAACAACATTTTATGTAACTTTGAATAACTTTTACATGCTTGTTCAGGTGGCAAATGTTCTGCAGCTGATAAAAAGTTATCCTCCAAACGACTTATATTCCATGTTAAATCACGACCAAGTGATTGAAAATTTTCATTATTTAATATAGCTGCAAAATTGTCTGCTAAAAATTTTAGCGACGTTTCTAACAAGTTTGAAACCATTCTGTATACCGGTTCTGCCCATCGTACATTCGGCAAAGTTGCTAACAATTTATCACAATCTACCATAGTTTGAAGTACATTATCTGTGGACTAAACAGTAGAATAATAAGATTAAAAAGTAACAACATTATTAAAATATATTAGTTATGTTGAAAAGAATAATTATCATACATACAAATACTAAATATATATAATATTGTACTTTTACACATACCATATGTACTATATGCTGTAAATAACACTTTTCCATCAATTCTCTTGGAAGAGTTGCAAATGCTTTGCATGGCCATATTCGTACAAAATGTCGTGTTATCCACCTTAGAGATTTACGATATATTTCATCCAGCCCATAAGCTGCAGCTAATGGCATACACTCCAATACTCCAACAGCACATACTTGGCAAGGCTAATGATTTTATAATAACGATATTATAACAATATTAGTATTAAATATATTTATATTAAATTAGAAACATGATAAAAACGCAATATTTACTTTATGAAAAAGATGACAATATTTAACTTTAAGGGTATAACCTATAACTTCCTTAAGACCCTCTAGACACAGCATATCAGCTAATGTAGCTAATTCGACAATGCTTATAGAATCTGGTATATTGCTTTCTCCGCTATATATATGACGTAGTGCAAAATGAACTGCATTATAAGAATATCTGTAAAATATTCTCAACTTAATTTTAATTGTAATATTAAATTTCATCACATATATATATATATATATATATATATATATATATATATATTTGATATTATAATGTTAATATACCCTTGTAAAGAAATCACATTTCCTGCACTTTCAATCCATCCACCACTAAGAATCGCCGCAAAATATTGACAACGAGAACTTAATATACATTTATGTGCTCTAATTCGTCTTCCAGCTACATCAATTGTAACATCTGGATTAATCTCTTCCAAAAACATTCTTAATAAATCTTCACCCAATCGATTATATGGTTTTCCTCCAGCCAAACTTGATGTTTCTGTTTCTTCTGTACTTCCTTCTATAAAATAATATTTTAACAATAGTTTAGAAAATCAATATATAAGTATATGATAATTTACATACCAGCTCCAGAACGTCCCATGCTGCTTTGCATGCTACTTATGTCACTCTCAGAAATGATACCTTCTGCCTCACCATCACCAGTTAAATCTTCAAGCGGTGACTTTTGTTTCGACGGTAGCGAAGTACTCATAACAGAAGAAAATACTCGTGAGAGAGTTCTTACTGAATCATTTGTTCTTGACATAACTAATTTACTTTCGATCCAAGATGTTTCTGGAATACTACTACTCATACGGTATGTAGCTCTATTTTCCTTGGCAATTAAATATTCAGATGTATGAGAATGTCCTGATGTTTCGGTTAAATCCGAAAGTCTTACAAATTTAGAATTTGGCTTTTTCTTATTTAATTGTAGCTCCTTTACATCATGGCTAACAAGATTTTCATCTGTTTTCGATATAGATGTATGACTGTTATAAGTTGTATCTAATTTTTCATACTCTGGGCCTTCTAATTCACATTCTATTTTCTTAATTGTTTCATTTAAAGATTTATGAGTTTCTAATATTTTATTGCCAGTCGAAGGAATGATTGGATGTTTATGATTGGTTGAATGATTGGTTGTTTCCACATCTCTGCTTAATAAGTCTGATAATTCATAATCACGATTATCACTATTTGGAGATGGTCCACTGTCACTGCTAATGTCAAATGTTTCACTTTTACGTGTTTGTCCATTAGTACTTTCTGTACACGTCTTCCCCCATCCAGACATATCTGAATATTCGTCCTCATATATTTTTGTATCATCTCCCAACTGCTGTTCTCTACCTAATTCCTTGTATTGTTGATGTTTGATACTCGCACGTAGTTCCTTATCAATGATTTCTATGTGAGAGTTTGGTGGTGTATCCTTTATATCATATGCCAAACATTCTTCTGTGGATGTATCCATATTATTATTAGAATTATTTTCCAATTCCTGCAAAGAGTTTGAATTCTTATGATTTGTGGATTCACCTCCTGCAGCATCACTAAGAGAATGACTAGAAGAACTTTGTTTTGTTTGGATCTTCTTCAAATCCCTTTGATCTACTGATAAGCTATGCGCGCGTTTGTGTTCTTTTTTTATTATTAATTCCTTAGTAATAGGTTGTCCATTATCATTATTACTTTGCGTTTTATCGATATTCCACGAATGACGTTTCAAAACTGATCTTGAAGAGGACAACGTTCGTCTTCTCACTATAGGAGAATCAGATTCAATAAACATAAAAACACCTCGTCTTGGTTTTTCTTTTATAGATTTTATTGAATTTAAATCTTGATCCTCTTGAAGAGTACTAGAGTTTTCATTTGTTGCAACTTCGTCAATTTTCGCTTCCATGCGTTTATCAGAAAATGATGATAAATTTCGCTTATGCATTGTTTTCTGAGCATTTTCAGTCGTCTTTTGTGGATCACCTAAATCAATGAACATAGAGAATATGTTCTTCTTATCACCTTCCTCAACATTTTTATGATTCGTATCTTCTTTTACAATCTTTTTATTCTTTGGAAGATCATTTTTATTAGATATATCAATATAGAATTCACAATATGCTTTATCAGTTTTATGTGGCTCTTTTTTGTTTTCCACATTTTCTTTAACCAGTGTTTCTTCCTTAGATTCTACATTATTTAAATTGACAAAAAAACCTAAACTGCTATACTTTTCATGGTTGTTAGATCTTATAGAATTCTTAACACATTCAGAAGTAGAAAAGCTTTGTGACATATTTGTTACAGAGTTATCTTTTGCGCTTGATCCTGATTCATTTTTTGTACAATCACTCATATCTACAATCCATGCAGTCATGGAAGAAGACATTCTTGTTGGTCTATCTTTAGTATCATTCATAATTACAGAACCACCTGATACAATAGGTGTGGATTCTGTTTTACGTTGTACGATAGGACTATCCATAGGTTTGGTAAAATCTGATGTGCTGACACCACCAGAAATAATGGGAGCTGTTTCATTTCTTTTAGTTTTTCTGATGACATCTACAGGTTTAACATTTTCTATATTACAACCTACAGTAACAGGTAAGCTACTGCTACACTTATGTGCACTATCATCCTCTGCATAACTGCTGTATGATGCAACTTTATCATTCGTTATATCTGCTGCAGGATATATTACATCAGAATTAGTTATACTATTTTGCAGAAGATAATTACTTTCTAATATCTTTTTATCAATGTTATGTTCATAACTGTCGAAAGATAAATATCCTGTACGATACTGCATATTTGTAGCTGCTATTTGAATATCAGAAGTAAAATTATTTAATACATCATTGATAGGTACAGCCGTTGAATCTGTTGTCACATTAGAAATCATATCACTATCTACACGATGTCCTGAATATTGTGGTATGGCACTTTGAAAAACAAGATTGCCTTGTCTACGTTCATGTTCTTGCCTTAAGACAGAAAGCTTATCATTTGAATCAAGTTCAAATGTATTTCTTCTTATTAATAAAGGTTGCTGTGTATTTTCAGTAAAATTTGTAGTACTTTCTTTAGGATTCTTTGACTCATCATTTGTAATATCCAAAAGTAAGTTCTCATCACTGTTTACATTTATTTTATCTTGAGAATTATTGATATTTGAGCTATTATCAGGACAAGGTGAAGCATGTGTGCTTTCACCGCTATCTGCTTCTTTAATTTCTACAGCTAATGACTCTTTGTTTGTACCTTTATTCACATCATCTTTGCTGATTAATGTAGAGTTAACTTCCGTTATCTTAGGTATATCAGCAAATGGTTGAAAGTATTTTGTTACTTTCATTTCTGGTTCAAATTCTGCAATTTTACTACATTCATTCTGTAAATTTGTTACTTTAAGTGGACATGTAAACTTATAGAATTGATCTGCAGTAGTACTTGATAAATTGTGTGCAAAATCAGCAGAAATAGACATATAAGATCCTGTATTTTTATCAGTTTGTACATCTTCTTTAACATTTATATTTAAAATTTCCACTTCATCGTTCAGAGAAGATGCATCTATAAAGTAATGATTGCTTATATTAGAATTACTGCATACTGATGAACGCGTGAAATCAGTCAATTTGTGCTGCGTTTTCTCTGCACATGTACTTTCTGCTTGGGAACAATTATCATGCATTTCTTCATCTTCTAGCTTCTCTAATACTTTCTCTTTAGATTCATCATTTTCTTTCGGAACAGATTCTGATGTTTCATTTCCCTCACTTCCACAATCTGATTCATAAAATGGATCCCCAAGAACTTCATTTTCATACTCTGCAATCTCATCGTTATGTAATATTACTTTTTTAGCATTTTCTATTGATGAACCTGATAAATATTCATATTGGCTATTCATTGAAGAGCTTGTAGCACTGCTATCATTTACAAGATAATCCATTAATGTTATTTTATTTAAATCTTTCGTCTTACGACGCGAATCACTATAAGTAGTTAAGGTATTATCATGCTTGAAATCAGTAGCAGGTACATAGCTTTCATGATCTGTTTTTGTAATATGAGCTGAATGGGTTGCATTAACAGTCGAAGTATACTCTGATAGTTGTGATTCCTCAAAATCTATATCCAAATTTTCTGAAGTTATAGTTTCAATATGATTGACTGAGTCAGCTTCTACACTAGAATCAGCCATTTCTAATGACATAAGATTTGTATTTATCAAGACATAGCGTTTTCCCACCTTCAGATATCGTTTAGATATACAACTTGATAATGACCATATTTTATGTACTCTGCAGAGACAAAAAGATATCAATCAAACTTTTATGTCAAAAATGCAACTACTGTTTTATAAACAAAAAGTTGTTTCATAAAGAGAAAGTTGTTTCATACACGAAAAAGCAACTATAAGAATAAAAACTGCTATGTAAGCTTATAGATTCAAATAAAAAATGGTGTACCACTATTACTTAAAAGAAAACCTTTCACTGAAATTTGATCCATTATTGAAGTAAGAGAAACTTCTTATTGGAGGTTTAATAGCAATATCGTAAAGAAATACTATTGGTAGCCATTTCTCTTGTAAGAAATCCAAGTTATTGTGCAAATATCTGTAAAGTATAATTAACATTTTACAAATGCATAGATTAAAGATTAGTCAAAGAATATTATCTTATTGAAAGTATTTATCTTTTCTATATCTATAACAAATAATAAAAAGTTACCTTAAAAAATATTTATATGTTCGATGGATATCTTTATCATAAATTTTACCTCCTTGCTGATTCTGCAATTTCTTAAATTGCAAAGTTAAAGGAGATTTACATGTGCTCAAAGTATAGAATGATTGATCTTGTAACCACTGTTGTACTCTTCCTATATTTCCATTTTCCCTGTTGTGTAGCTTTCTTGCAGCCATGAGACATATTCATTTATACTTGTTTACCTAAGAATACAAATATATAAGATATACCTAGATTAGACATAATTCATACTTTTGAATACAACTTTCAAAAAGATTATAAGATATATAAAATCATAACTTGTTTATTAATTTAAATATTATAAGGAAATAATTAGAAAATTATATTCATAGGTGTTCTTCATACACCAATAATTACTATCTTTTAAATATCTATCAAACAGATGCACATCTGCTAAGCAAAAACTAAAAAATAAACAATCTGATTTTAATATTTTCTTTTTATGTAATTACCTCACGTACATATATACTCATAATTCATTAATATAATAATTAAGCACAAAATATCAACTCAAATTACTACAAAGTCATAACGTATTACGAATTTCATTTATTCCCGGTCTTCGAATTTTTAAAACAGGATCGTAAAATATGGGCTCTGACGATTAATGTCAATTTATGGACACTCGTTGTATAGATAATCATTTAGATACTACTAATATTGGAAATAACGCTCACAACTTTTTCTTACAGTTACGAATTTACGTTCAGATTTTTTCTATTTAATATCTTACAGCAAAAGAAAAGCATCTTTAAAATAAACTTTGATACGAATTTCTTAATTTATTGATCGTACGTCATACATACGTACCTCGCATTATTTTGTCTTCGTATGCAATGACAAAAGATACGTGAATTATTTCGGGGACGTTCTATGTCTTTCCTTAAAAGCATTTCTTGCGCAGAATCGCAAAAACTCTATAAATTTTCTATTTATTCGCCTAATAAATCACCTACTTCTTTGTTATCCTAATACACAACCGCAAATTTGTGAAACGACGATCCCTGTTCCAAAAACATAATGCAAGTACTCTGAAGCACAACAAGATGGCGCTTATTCGTGACTTTCTCAACTAGCAAATTGTGTCCAATTATATTCGTAGAAAATATTTTCTAGCCAATGAGATTAACGATTTAGATATAAGCTTCATAATCAATTTCTATCTCGATTTGACAATATTTAGTTTTGAATTAGGTAACACTGTCTAATGAAAAGAGAAATAATTTGAATCTTTATTTAGCTCCTGATTGTCACAAATATTTGTTAATTATTTACAAAAACATAATTAATATATGTACACATGTAAAAAATGTACACATATTACATATCTTTATACTTATATTCATGTCTTCACAATTAGTATATATGACACATCAGTTACAATTGAAATTTGATCTAGATCAAAGTATATTAAAATATTTATGTATTTCATTTAATTTCATAGCATACAATATTATCGTATTTATCATTATCACTTTGAATAATTTTAAATGAAAAAGAAGAAATTGCTTGATCATTTGATTGATGCTGTGGAAGAGATTTTAAACAATTATTTATTACTACTGCTATTTGTAAATCTGTTAATATTGTTTCAATATTTAGATATACAACAAGAATTGTTCCCTTCTTTAAATTACTTTTCAAAAATGTCGACATTTATATTTGTACACTCAGGTAAATAAAGTTCCAAAGGATTATTCATGACAACATTACTTGTTCTTACAATTTCTGAAGTATCTTCAATCTTTTTATGTAAAATTTCAATTCTATTATTCATTTCATATTGATATACAATGTTACATTGAATATTACAAAATTCTTGAGTCATTTCAATATCAATGATTTCAATAGCATCTGTATAGATATATGCCCACAAGATATATATCATTTTGTATTTATTACAACTACATTACACACAACTACATAAAATACAATAATTTTTCTTAGTACTTATATCATACAAAACTGTATTTAATTGCGATCCAAGATCCAATACCATTTTTCTTTCTAAAATTGATAATAAGGTATTATATAAAGCAACATGAAATGCGAAATAAAAACTACGAAATATATAATGTATATATCAGAAGAATTTTATTTAAAGATAAAGTTTTATAAAGATGTTATAATTTTATAATCTTAATAGTTTTATATCTCGTGATCCATAGTCAATATAGTAATATTTTTATAATTTCATCAAATCATTTCTTAACTCATTTGTAGCATCATTGTCATAGAGAAATTCATTAACGTATATAAATTCGCAGTTCGAGTTCTGTAAAAATGTATAACTTTAACGAAACATTATAAAGACTTCATAAATTTTAATTAAACATACCTTTCCCTTCCTATATTCTATATTCTATATGTAATTAATATTCCATTAAAAGGAACTATCTTTCTAATATTGTATACAATTGAATTTAATATGATTATAGAGCATCATCTATAATTGCATCCTTCATATCTTTCCTTAAATCATCTGCCATTGCATACGATTAAATATGTAATAAAATTGATATACGTTGACTGTCGCTCGAATTTTATGTAATTTGCGCAAGGCGCCAACATAAATTTTTTAGTATGTGATGCATATTATGTTCAAATATTATTTACAGCAGATAAGGTGAGTTGTATAAACATGTCTTATGCAATTTTCATGGTGGGAGACACCGGTGGCCCCCAAGGCTCTGTAGACTATTTTGCTCGTATGAGAAGCCAAAAATGGTAGTAGATTATAATTTAGGGAAATCTTCAGTTGATTTGTCTGATTAAATGACTGCTTATAGTTCACCATTGCGAAAAACTGTAAAGTAGTACAGAAAATTGGCAATAGAGCTTTTGCTGAATACTTGTGTTGTAAATTCAATAGTGTTATACAAATAAGCAACTCGAAAAAATATTTCAGTCACCGATTTTAGGATGAAGTTAGAAATGTATTTAGTGAAGTGTTTTGATGATGAAGATTCCATTTCATCAAGATATTGCGTACAGAAAAAACGTCGTCATGAACTTAAAAGGGAACCGAGAAATATGCGAAATGTAAGGCGATTTTGCAAAGAGTACTACGAAAAAAATTCAAATCAGTTAGAAAGAATGAGAGCAAAGAATTGCACTAAAAAAGTGGCGACATATTGTGCCGACTGTCCTAGTTCATCTTTTCTTTACCCACCGTGTTTCAATGTGACTCATCGTTATGTGCACAAATAATATGTATATTTTCCTTGTATTAATAAAATTATAATTACATGTTCTGTATGGCATTAATTTCTTTAAACCATTATGGAATCAATGGTATTATTTAAAGAATTTATTGAATCGATGTTTACCCTAATTATGTATTTTCACTATTCGTCGCGTCGCCGGTCACTGGTGGCCCCCACGGCGCTGTAGTCAAGTCGAGTGTCGGTCACCGGTGACCCTTACGGCAGTCAACGTGTTAAAAGTGAATAATTTATCAAAAATACAAACCTATTTGGCATTAGAATACATCTTCCATAGGTTTCCATTTTTATAAAATAAAAGAAAAGAATCACACTTAATCTTTTTTGTTTAAATTTAGCAATTTAACAAATGAATTGTTTTTTCCTATCTTCTATACATAGTAATAATTTATCAGATTGATTTTTAAATTAATTATTATAATATTTTTTATTAATCTTTAATAAAGTTGCCGAAAATTAAATATTGATAAAGCTGTTCATCATTTCGGTTTTATTATGATTTAATCCAATAATGAGCCCAGGTATAATTCTTGGCCGATTTTAATGAATAAGGTCTCATTTTAATGATGCATGCTTAAATAAGAAGACGACTTTCTTAAATTTTTGAAAAAGCATTATTTTTATGCATAAACAATTGTCAAAAAAACATTTTTTACGATTTTTTTCAAAAATTCGATAAAGTCATTTTTAAATTTTCATTTAAAAAATGAGACTTTTTTTTATCAAATTCGATCAAGAATTACACCTGGATTTATTGTTGGCCATTTTTAATATTTTTCGATATTTTTAGTGAAAAGTAAGTTTCGTATAATGACGCTCTTTGAAATTTGCGATAAAAGAAACGAAGCTCCTCATCCCATTATTGATTTTCATTTACAGTTTTGAATGTGTGTTTTATTTCTTTGGAGTAGACAAATTGCTTGATTGTTCTGTGCGTAAAGTGATGGTCAAATTTTCTAATACATTCTAAATATAAGAAAACGTATTTTGCAATGCTTATGTAGAGAAACTGCAGTAATTCACTCAGGAAATTTAATAAGCTTTGGACAGATGGTAAAAATAAAGAAATACGTGTGCATTCGTTCATACTAATGGATCTTAATGTTTTTGATATTAAATTTTAGAAAAAAGTGTAGTTTCCTTCATATTTTTTATACTAGAGACGTAAAATTTTATAAGCAATTAGCAGAATCTAGATTCATTATTCAGGAATCGTTCGTAAGAGGCTAAATATTTCATCTATCTTTTTTATATTGTATTTTTATTTTATATTGTATTTTTGTAAATTATTTCTATCGATAAGTTTATAATCATTGTTTAATTTTCTTTTTAAGTATTCAGTAATAAAGTTTTAGTGAATCAATTCCATCTTTATTATCTTCTGATTTAAAAAATTTTATTTTTTTAATTGTAAAAATGTATCATACAGTTTTTTCTTATTCTGTTCTTATATTAAGTAATATTTATTTCCTGATATAAATATTTATTTAATAAATATTTATAAATTTTACGATTGAAATATTGTTTGTTTATTATTTTATTTAAAAATTATTTTTATATAGTAATTTTTTATATAGTTTTAACTCACACTGTAAAAAGAGAAGCCACGGATTTAAGACGACCAACTAGTGTGCGCATAGTATGCAATTTTTGTCGAATATTTTCTTAAAAATAATTGATGAATATACTTATATATTATATTATTTTAATACAAATTAAAACATGATTTCCACACTACCTATGAAGTAGAACTTACAGCGCTTTTTTTATATGGTTTCTCCTATAGGATTAATCAACTATGAAATGTCGGATTTTCTTTAAATGTGAACGTTTGTCTCTCTGTTTTTGTAATGCTTTTGTTTTTGACATAACCTGGTTTATAGTCGTACTGTCCATTGCCAGAATCACATTTTAGCAAAGAAGATTTTCTCAAAAGTTTTCCCTTTTGTTATTTACTTTGAATTTTGCACCGATATGAATTCAACCGATATTCATGTAATTTTCTTATATGAGTATAAACTTGGTAATAATGCTGCAAAAGCTGCACGCAATATAAACCAGACGTTTGGGGAGAATACTGTGAACGATTGAAAAGTGCAGCGTTGGTTTGAAAAATTTCGGTCTGATGATTTTTCCCTGCAAAATGAACCGCGTGGAAGACCCGAAACGTCTGTGAAAAATAATGCCCTGAAACCATTGGTGGAAACGAATCCAACTGTTTCTTCAAGGGAACTTGCTGGCAGAATGGAAGTTGACCATATAACAATACTACGACATCTTTCTGAAATTGGCAAGGTGAAAAAATGGATAAGTGGATACTGCACGAACTAACCGAGCGAAATAAGCTGGATCGCTTGAACGTATCATGCTCATCATTGCTAACCCGATTTAATCGAGATCCATTTTTCGATCGGATCATTACTTGTGATGAAAAATAGGATCTTTACGACAATAGGAAAAGGTATGCTAGGTGGCTTGATAGGGATGAGGCTTGTGCTCATACTCCACGGCCATTACTTCATCCACGGAAAATTTTAATCACAGTTTGGTGGAATGTGACTGCACTAATACACTACTCATTCCTTCGAACTGGAATGACAATTACAGCTGAAAAGTATTGCCAGTACATTGAAGCAATGCATGAAAAATTAAAAATTATACGCCCATCACGCCCATCATGTTAATCGGCATGGCCCAATACTTCTCCACGACAACGCTCGGCCGCATATATCGTACAAAACAATTGCGAAATTAAATGAATTAAAATATGAAATTTTGCAGAACCCAACCCTATTCACCGGATCTTTCGCCAACCGACTTTCATTTATTTAAACATTTAGAACTGTTTTTACGGGCTAAAGAGTACGAAAATGAAGACAGTCCGAAAAATGCCATATCAGAGTTCATTGATTCTAAAGATCAGAATTTCTTCAAGACAGGTATCCATGCATTAAAATCTCGTTGGGAAAAGTGTATTGAAGTAAATGGAGCATACTTTGATAAATAAACAACATTAGGAAAAAGATATGCAGTTTAATATATTCACTTAAGAATCCGACATTTCATTCGCACCAACCTAAAAATAATAATAATAATAATAATAATAATAATAACAACATTGATAAAAACGATAATAAAAATAATATAATAATAACGATAAACGATAATAACGATAATAATGATTATAACGATATAACAGTACTAACGATAATAACGATAATAACGATAAGGACGATAATAACGATTATAACGATATTAATGATGATAATAATAATATTAATAATAAAAATAATAACGATAATAATAAAAATAACGATAATATCGAAAATGATGATAATAGCGATATCACAGTTAATAACCATAACAATAAACACAATAATAATTATAACGATAATAAATATAATAATGATAATAATAACGACAATAACAATAATAATAATAGTAGTAATAATAATAATAATAACGATAATAACGTTAATAATAATAAAAAAAATAAAAAATAACGATAGTAAAGATACTATCGATAATAAAGTTATTAACGATATTTACGATAATAATAATAATAAAAATAAAAAATACGATAACGATAGTAACGATACAATCGATAATAAAGTTATTAACGCTAATAATGATAATTACTATAATAATAATGATAATTAAAATAATAATGATAAAAATAATAATAATAATAATAATTACGATAATAAAGATAATAACGATTATAACGATAACAACGATAATAATAGCGATAATAATAATTATAATAAAAATTACGATTATAATGAAAATAACAATAATAACGATAATAAAGATAACAACAACGATAATAACAATGATAAACATAATAACAAAAATAGCGATAATAACGCTAATAACGAGAATAACGATAATAACGATAATTACGATTGTAATCATAATGACAATAATAACGATACTAAAGATTTTAACGATAATATCGATAATAACAGTAATTATAACAATAAATACAATAATAATATTAATAATAATAATAATAATAATAATAATAATAATAATAATAATAATAATAAGAATAATAGCAAGAATAATAAGAATATTAATAAGAATAATATTAAGAATAATAAGAATAATAAGAATAATAAGCATAATAAGAATAAAAAGAATAATATGAATAATAATAAGAATAATAATAAGAGTAATAAGAATAATAACAATAATAAGAATAATAAGAATAATAAGAATAATAAGAATAATAAGAATAATTAGAATAATAAGATTAATAAGAATAATAAGAATAATAATAAGAATAATAAGAATAATAAGAATAATAAGAAAAATAAGAATAATAAGAATAATTAGAGTAATAATAAGAATAATAAGAATAATAATAAGAATAGCAAAAATAATAATAAGGATAAAAAGAGAAATAAGAATAATAATAAGAATAATAAGAATAATAGGAATAAAAAGAACAATAATAAGAATAGTAAGAATAATAAGAATAATAAGAATAATATTAAGAATAATAATAATAATAATAATAATAATAAGAATAGTAAGAATAATAATAAGAATACTAAGAATATTAATAAAAAAAAAAAAATAATAATAATAATAAGAATAATAATAATAATAATAATAATAATAATAATAATAATAATAATAATAATAATAATAATAATAATAAGAATAATAAGAACAATAAGACTAATAAGACTAATAAGAATTATAAGAATAGTAAGAGTAATAAGAATAACAAGAATAATAAGAATAATAAGTGTAATAATAAGAATAATAAGAATAATAATAAGAACAATAAGACTAATAAGAATTATAAGAATAGTAAGAATAATAAGAATAATAAGAATAATAAGAATAATAAGTGTAATAATAAGAATAATAAGAATAATAAAAATAATTGGAATAATAATAAGAATAT
>NC_062190.1:2155858-2238358 GCF_912470025.1 Vespa velutina
ATGATAATGATAATAACGGTAATAATAATAATAATATTAATAATATTAGTAATAACGATAAGTAATAATAATAAAAATAGTAATAACGGTAATACTAACGATAATAATAATAATAATAATAACGATGAAAATAACGATAATAATAACGTAAATAATAAAATAATGATAATAATAGAAATAATAATAACGGCGCTAATGACGATATTAATAATAATAATAATAATGATAATAGTAAGGACAATAACAATAATAAGTACAACAAAAATAATAAGAAGAGTAACTATAATAATAATAATAATAATAACAATAACAATAATAATAATAATAAAAATAATAACAATAAAAATAATAATAATAATAATAATAAATATAATAATAATAATAATAATAATGATGATAATAATATTAATAATAATAAATAATAACAATATTAATAATCACGTTATTTTTAATAATAATAATAACAATAATAATAACAACAACAATATTAGTATTAATAATAATTATAATTATAAAGAAAAATATAAAGATAATAATAATAATAATAATAATATTAATATTAATGATAATCATAATTATAATAATAATATTAATAATAAAGATAATAATAGAGATAAAGAAATAATTATATAACTATTAATATTAATAATGATAATAATAAGGATAACAATAATAATAATAATATCGATAATAATAATTACAATAATAACGGTAATAATAGTAGTAATAATAATAGTAATATTAACGATAATAAAGCGATAATCATCTTTATAATAATTATTATAATTATAATAATATTAAAAATAATAATAGTAATCATAATAATAACCATGAAAATAATTATAATAATAATGATATCTAAAACGGTTATAATGACGGTAATAATAATATTAATAATAACGATAAAAAGAAGGATAATAATAGTAATAATAATAACGATAATAATAATAATAATAATAACGATAATAATAATAACGATAATAATAATAACAATAATAACGATAATAATAATAATAATAATAATGATAATAATTTTAAAAATAATTACGACAATAAAAAAAATAATAATAACAATCTTAATAATAATAACGACAATAATAATGATATTGATAAGAATATTAATAACGATAATAACAGTAATAATAATAATAATAATTATTATAATAATAATAATATTGATAAAAATAATAATATTAAAAATAAAGATATCGATAATAATAATAATAATAATAATAACAACGATAATAATAACTATAATAATAATAATTATTATTATTATAATGAAAATAAAATGATAATAATAATAATAATAACTACGATATTAATAGCGATAGTTATAATAATAATAATAACGATAATAATAACGAAAATAATAACGTTTATAATAATAATAATAATAATAATAATAATAATAATAATAACGATAATAATAACGATAATAATAGCAATAATAATAACGATAATAATGACGATAGTAATAATAATAATAATAATAACAATAATAATGATAATAATTAAGATAATAGTAATAATAATCATAATAACGACAATAATAACGATAATAATAGTTGTAATAATATCGATAATAATAATGATAGTAATAATAATATTGATAATAATAATAATAATAATAATAATAATAATAATAATAATAATAATATAAATAATAATGATAATAATAAAGATAATAATAATAATAATAATAATAATAATAATAATAATAATAATAATAATAATAATAATAATAAGTATAATAACTATAATAATAATAACGATAATAATAATAACGATAATAATAATAACGATAATAATTATAACGATAATAATTATAACGATAATAATAATAACGATAATAATAATAACGATAATAATAATAACGATAATAATAATAATAACGATAATTATAACGATGATAATAATAATAATTTTAACGATAATAATACCGATTATAATAACGATAATAATACCAATAATATTAACGATATTAATAACATAAATGATAATAAATATATTAAAGATATTTATAACTATAATAATAACGATAATAATAATTATAATAATAAGTATATCAATAACGATATTAATAAAGATAATAATAATAATTAATATAATAATAATAATGATAATGATAATAATAATAATAATAATAACGATAATAATAACGATATTAATAAGGAGAATAATATTTATTATAATCGGCACTTGTGAATTTCGCATTACGAGAGGTGAAAAATCCTAATATCTTCGAAAATACTTGTACCACATATTGAAAAATGTTACCAATCGCTTCAAAACACAGTATTTCATAAAATCATACTACAATTTTACCGGATCCGAAGTTTTTAACTTTGTTTCATGTCGTAGATACGATTTTTCGTTCATATACGCGTATCATCGAAATACGAAAATTTGAAATCTCTTTTAATTTCATTGATTTTATATTCTATCGACGTAGAATTAAGAATATAACAACAATATAACGTTTTTTTATGTGAAAATAAGAGTTTTAACATGAAAGTTGTCGAAATATGTAATCGAAATATGCGAATTTCGCTAAACGTGAAGCGAGAAATCGTAATATCTTCGAAAATACAAGTACCACATATTGAAAAATGTAACCAATCGATTCAGAACACAGTATTTCATAAGATCATACTACAATTTTACCGGATACGAAGTTTTTAACATTGTTTCATGTCGTATATAAGATTTTTCGTTCATATAGGCGCATCATCGAAATACGAAAATTTGAAATCTCTTTTAATTTCATTGATTATATATTCCATCGACGCAGAATTAAGCATGTATGAAAAATTTAAAGTTTTTACTATGCGAAAATAAGTGTTCTAACATGAAAATTGTCGAAAAATGTAATCGACATATGCGAATTTCGCAATACGAGAAGTGAAAAATCGTAATACCTTATAATATATTTGTACAACAGTGTGAGAAATGTTACTAATCCATGTAGAACACTGCTTTTCATAATATATAACTACTATTTTTATTAGAATCGAAGATTTTAACATTGTTCCGATCGTAAATTAGATTTTTCGTTCATATACGCGAATCATCGAAATACGAAAATTTGAAATCTCTTTTAATTTCAATGATTTTACATTCTATCGACGCAGAATTAATAATATAACAAGAATTTAACGTTTTTACTATGTGAAAAATAGTGTTTTAACACGATAATTGTCGAAAAATGTTATCGAAATTCGTTAATTTCGCTATACGAGAAGAGAGATGTCGTAATATCTTCTAAAATACCTATACCACAGTTTGAGAAATGTTACCAATCGATTAGGGACACCGCTTTTCATAATATCAAACCACTATTATTATTGGAATCGAATTTTTTAAAATTGTTTCTGATCGTATATACGATTTTTCGTTCATATACGTGTATCATCGAAATAAGAAAAATTGAAATCTTTTTTAATATCATTGATTTTACATTTTATCGACGCAGAATTAAAAATATAACAAGAATTTATCGTTTTTACTAGGAGAAAATAGGAGTTTTAACATGAAAATTGTCAAAAAATGTAATCGACATATGCGAATTTCGCTATACGAGAAGTGAAAAATCGTAATACCTTCTAAAATACTTCCACCACAGTTTGAAATATGTGGCCAATAGATTCAGAACACTGCTTTTCATAATATCCAACTACTATTTTTATTGGAATCGATGTTTTTAACATTGTTTCAGATCGTATATACGATTTTTCGTTCATATACGCGCATTATCGAAATTTGGAAAATTGAAATCTCTTTTAGTTCCATTGATTTTACAATCCATCGACGCAGAATTAAAAATATTACAAGAATTTATCGTTTTTACTATGTGAAAATAATTGTTTTAAGAGGAAAATTGACGAAAAATGTGATCGACATATGCGAATTTCGCTAGACGAGAAGTAAAAATCGTAATATCTTCTAAAATACTTGAACCAGAGTTTGAGAGATGTTACCAATCGTTTCAGTACACTGCTTTTCATAATGTCAAACTACTATTTGTATGGGAATCGACGTTTTTAACACTGATTCAGGTCGTATATGCGACTTTTCGTTCATACAAGCGTATCATCAAAAAATGAAGAATTGAAATCACTTTTTTTTCATTGGTTGAACTTTCCCTCGACGCATAATTAAATATATAAAAAGAATTTATCATTTGCATTAGATGAAAATTGGTGTTTTAACATGAAAATTGTTGAAAATCGTAATCGACAAATGCGAATTTCGCTATACGAGAAATGAAAAATCGTAATATCTTCTTAAATACTTATACCATAGTTTGAGAAATGTTACCAATCATTTCAGAACACTGCTTTTCATAATGTCAAACTAGCATTATTTTTGGAATCCATGTTTCTAACATTTTTTCTGATCGTATATACGATTTTACGTTCATATACTCGAATCATCGAAAAATGAAAAATTAAAATCTCTTTTAATTTCGTTGATTTTACATTCTTTTCGACGCAGAATTATAAGTATAAATAGGAATTATCGTTTTTACTGTGGAATAATGTGGAAATAAGAGTTTTAACATGAAAATTGTCGAAAAATGTAATCGACTTACTCGAATTTCGGTATACGAAAAGTGGAAAATCGTAATACCTTCTAAAATGCTGGTTCCACCGTTCGAGAAATGTTACCAATCGATTCAGAACACTTCTTTTCGCAATGTCAAACTAATGTTTTTATTGGAATCGAAGTTTTTATCATTGTTTCAGATCGTATATACGATTTTTCGTTAATATACGCGTATCACAGATATATGAAAAATTGAAATCTCTTTTAATTTCATTGATTTTAAATTCTGTCGACGCAGCATTAAAAATATAAATAGTAATTGTCATTTTTACTATGTCAAAAAAAGTGTTTTAACATGAAAATTGTCGTAAAATGTAATCGACATATGCGAATTTCGCTATACGAGAAGTGAAGATTCGTAATATGTTCTAAATTACTTGTACCACAATTTGAGAAATGTAATCAGTCGTTTCGGAACACTGCTTTTCCTAATATCAAACTACTATTTTTATGGGAATCGAAGTTTTTTTGCTTTGTTTCAGGACGAATAGACGATTTTTCGTTCGTATACGCGTATCATCGATACACGAAAATTTAAAATCTCTTTTAATTTCACTGATATTATATTCTATCGACGCAGAATAAAAAATATAAGAAGAATTTATCGTTCTTTCTGGTTGAAAATAAGTGTCTCAACATGAAAATTTTCGAAAAATGTAATCAAAATATGCGAATTTCGCTATACAAGAAGTGAAAAATCGTAATATCTTGTAAAATACTTGGACCACAGTTTGAGAAATGTTACCAATCGTTTCAGAACACTGCTTTTCCTAATATCAAATTTCTAGTATTAAGGGAATCGAAGTTTTTAAATTTGTTTCAGGACGAATATACGATTTTTCGTTCATATACGCGTATCACAGATATATGAAAAATTGAAATCTCTTTCAATTTCATTGATTTTAAATTCTGTCGACGCATCATTAAAAATATAAATAGTAATTGTCGTTTTTACTATGTCAAAAAAAGTGCTTTAACATGAAAATTGTTGTAAAATGTAATCGACATATGCGAATTTCGCTATACGAGAGATGAAGATTCGTAATATGTTCTAAAATACTTGTACCACAGATTGAGAAATGTTACCAATCGATTCAGGAATCTGCTTTTCATAAATTCAAACTACTGTTTTTATTGAAATCGAAGTTTTTAACATTGTTTCAGATCGTATATACGATTTTTCGGTCATATACGCGTATCATCGAAATATGAAAAATTGAAATCTCTTTTAATTTCACTGATTTTACATTCTAACGACGCAGAATTAAAAATATAACAACAAAGTATCGTTTTTACTAGGTGAATATAGGTGTTTCAACATGAAAATTGTCGAAAAATATTATCGAAGTATGAGAATTTCTCTAGACGAGAAGTGAAAAATCGTAATATCTCCAAAAATACGTGTTCCACAGTTTGAGAAATGTTACCAATTGATTCAGAACACTGCTTTTCATAATATCAAATTCTATTTTTATTGGAATCAAAGTATTTAACATTGTTTCAGATCGTTATACGATTTTTCGTTCATATACACTATCATTGAAATATGACAAATTGAAATCTCTTCTAATTTCATTGATTTAACATTCTATCAACTCAAAATTAAAAATATAACAAGAATTTATAGTTTTTACTAGGTGAAAATAAGTGTTATAACGTGAAACTGTTCGAAAAATGTAATCGACATATGCGAATTTCGCATTACGAAAAGTGAAAAAACTAAATATCTTCTAAAATACTTGTAACACAATCTGAGAAATGTTCCCAAACTATTCGGTACACTGCTTTTCATTAAATCCAATAACTTTTTTTATTGGAATACAAGTTTTTAACATTGTTTCAGATCGGCTATACGTTTTTTCGTTCATATACGCGAATCATCGGAATATGAAAAATTGATATAGCTTTTAATTTCGCTGATTTTATATTCTATCGATGCAGAATTAAAAATACAACAAGAATTTAGCGTTTTTACTATGTGAAAACAAATGTTTTAACATGAAAATTGTCGAAAAATGCAATCGTCATATGCGAATTTCGCTATCCGAGAAGTGAAAAATCGTAATATCTTCTAAAATACTTGTACCACAGTTAGATAAATGTTACCAATCGTTTCAGAACACTGTTTTTCATAATGTGGAACTATTATCTTTTTCGGAGTCAAAGTTTTTAACATTGTTTCAGATCGTATATTCGATTTTTCGTTCATATGCAGGTATCATCAAAATACGAAAATTTGAAATCTCTTTTATTTTCACTGATATTATAATCCATCGGCGCAGAATTAAAAATATAACAAGAAAGTATCGTTTTTACTATGTGAAAACAAGTGTTTTATCATGAAAATTGACGATAAATATTTTCGACATATGCGAATTTCGCTATACAAGAAGGGAAAAATCGTAATATCTTCTAAAATATTTGATCCACAGTTTGAGAAATGTTACCAATCGATTCAGAACATTGCTTTTCCTATTATCAAACTACTATTTTTATAGGAATACAAGTATTTAACATTGTCTCACAACGTATATACGATTTTTCGTTCATATACACGTATCATCGAAAGAGCAAAGATTGAAATCTCTTTTAATTTCACAAATTTTACATTCTATCGACGCAGAATTAAAAATATAACAAGAATTTATCGTTTTTACAAGGTGAAAATAGGTGTTTTAACATGAAAATTGTCAAAAAATGTAATCGACATATTCGAATTTCGCTATTCGAGAAGTGAAAAAACGTAATATCTTCTAAAATACTTGCACCACAGTTTCAGAAATGTTACCAGTTAACTCAGAACACTACTTTTCATAATATCAAACTACTATTTTTATTGGAATCGAAGTTTTATCATTGTTTCAGATCGTATATACGATTTTTCGTTCATATACACGTATCATCGCAATATGAAGAATTCATATCTCTTTTAATTTCACTGATTTTATATTATATCGACGCAGAATTAAAAATGAAACAAGAATTTGAAGGTTTCACTATGTGAGAATAAGCGTTTTAACATGAACATTATCAAAAAATTTAATCGACATATGCGAATTCGCTATACGAGAAGTGAATAATTGTAATATCATCTAAAATACTTGTTCCACAGTTTGAGAAATGTTTTCAATCGATTCAGAAAACTGCTTTTCATAATATCAAACTACTATTTTTATTGGGATCGAAGTTTTTAACATTGTTACAGAACGCATATACGATTTTTCGTTCATATACGCTCATTATCGAAATACGAAAATTTGAAATCTCTGTTTATTTCACCGATATTAAATACTATCGACGCAGAATTAAAAATATAACAAGAATTTAACGTTTTTACGATGTGAAAATATGTGTTTAACAAGAAAATTGTCGAAATAGTTGATCTACATATGCGAATTTCAGTCAACAAAAAGTGAGAAACCGTAATATCTTCTAAAATACTTGTACCACTATATGAGAAATGTAACCAATCGATTCGGAACACTGCTATACATAATATCAAATCACTATTTTTATTCGAATCGAAGTTTTCAACATTTTTTCAGATCTTATATAGGATTTTTCGTTCAGATACGCGTATCATTGAAATATAAAATTTTGAAATCTCTTTTAATTTCATTGTTTTTACATTCTGTCGATGCAGAATTAAAAATATAACAAGAAAGTATAGTTTTTACTATGTGAAAATAAGAGTTTTAACATGAACATTGTCGAAAAATATATTTGACAGATGCGAATTTCGCTATACGAGAAGTGAAAAATCGTAATATCTTCTAAAATACTTGTTCCACAGTTTGAGAAATGTTTCCAATCGATTCAGAACGCTGCTTTTCATAATATCAAACTACTATTTTTATTATAATCGAAGTTTTAAACATTGTTTCAGAACGCATACACGATTTATCGTTCATATACGCCTATCATCGAAATATGAAAATTTGAAGTCTCTTTTATTTTCTCTGATATTATATTCTATCGACACAGAATTAAAAATCTAATAAGAATTTATAGTTTTTACTACGTGAAAATAAGTGTTTTAACATGAAAATTGACGATAAATGTAATCGTCATAAGCGAATTTCGCTATACGAGAAGTGAAAAATAGTAATATCTTCTAAAATACATGTACCACAGTTTGAGAAATGTTACCAATCCTTTCAGAACACTGCTTTCCATAATATCAAAATACTATTTTTGTTGCAATCGATGTTTTAACTTTTTTCAGTTCGTCTATACGATTTTTCGTTCATATGCGCATATCATAGAAATATGAAAATTAGAAATCTCTTTTAATTTCATTAATTTTATATTCTATCGACGCAGAATTAAAAATATATCAAGAATTTAAGGTTTTTACTTTGTGAAAATAAGTGTTTTAACATGAAAATTATCGAATAATGTATTCGACATATGCGAATATCGCTATACGAGTAGTGAGAAATCGTGATATCTTCTAAAATACTTGTACCACATTTTGAGAAATGTTACCAATCGATTCGGAACATTAATTTTCATAATATCAAACCACTATTTTTATTGGAATCGAAGTTTTTAACATTGTTTCAGATCGTCTATACGATTTTTCGTTCATATGGGCATATCATAGAAATATGAAAATATGAGATCTGTTTTAATTTCATTGATTATACATTCTATCGACGCAGAATTAAAACCATAACAAGAATTTAACGTTTTTACTATGGGAAAATAATTATTTTAACATGACAATTGTCGAAAAATAAAATCGAAATAGGCAAATTTCGTATAACGAAATCCGCATATGTCGCTTTCACTTTTCGACAATTTTCATATTAAAACAATTATATTCACATAGTAAAAACGTTAAATTCTAGTACTATATGAACGAAAAATCGTATATATTATCTGAAACAGTGTTAAAAACTTCGAATCCAATAAATATAGTAATTTGACTGTATGAAAAACAATGTTCTGAATCGATTGGTAACATTTATCAAACTGTGGAAGAAGTATTTTAAAAGATATTACGATTTTTCACTTCTCGTATAGCGAATTACTTAAATGTCCAAGACGTTTTTCGACAATTTTAACGTTATAACACTTATATTCACATAGTAAAAACGTTAAATTCATGATATATTTTTAATTCTGCGTCGACAGAATATAAAATCAGTTAAATTAAAATAGATTTCAAATATTCGTATTACGATGATACGCATGTATGAACGAAAAATCGGACGTACGATCTGAAACAATGTTAAAAACTTCGATTCCAATATAAATAGTAGTTTGATATTATGAAAAGCAGTGTTCTGGATCGGTTGATATCATCTCTCAAACTGTGGTACAAGAATTTTAGAAGAGATTACGATTTTTCACTACTCGTATAGCGAAAATCTCATATGGCGATTACAGTTTTCGACAATTTTCATGTAAAAAATCTTATTTTCACATAATAAAATCGTTAAATTTTAGTAGAATATGAACGAAAAATCGTATATACGATCTGAAACAATGATAAAAATTTCGATTACAATAAAAATAGTAGGTTGAAATTCTACTTATATTTTTAATTCTCTGTCGAACGAATATAAAATCAATGAAATTCAAAGAGATTTCATATTATCAAATTTCTATGATATGCGCATATGAACGAAAAATCGTATAGACGATCAGAAACAATGTTAAAAACTAGGATTCCCATAAATACAGTGGGTTGATATTATGGAAAGCAATGTTCCGAATCGATTGGTAACACTTCTCAAATTGTGATACAAGCATTTTAGAAGATACCACGATTTTTCCCTACTCGTATAGCGAAATTCGCATATGTCTAATACATTTTTCGTTAATTTTCATGTTAAAACACTTATTTTAACATAGTAAAAACCTTAAATTCTTGACATATTTTTAATTCTACGTCGATAGAATATAAAATCAATGAAATTAAAAGAGATTTATAATTTTCATATTTCGATGAAACGCGTATATGAACGAAAAATCGTATATACGAACTGAAACAATGTCAAAAACTTCGATTCCAATAAAAGTAGTGGTTTCATATTATGAAAAGCAGTGTTCTGAAAGGATTGGTAACATTTCTTACACTGTGGTACAAGTATTTTAGAAGGTATTAAGTTTTTTCAATCCTCGTATCACAAAATTCGCATATGCCGTAAAAATTTTTTGTAAATTTTCATGTTAAAATACTTACTTACATATAGCAAAAACCTTAAATTCATGATATATTTTTAATTCTGCGTCGACAGAGTATAAAATCAATGAAATTAGAAGAGATTTGAAATTTTCATATTTCTATGATATGTGCATATGAACGAAAAATCGTATAGACGAACTGAAAAAAGTTAAAACATCGATTGCAACAAAAATAGTATCTTGATATTATGGAAAGCAGTGTTCTGAAAGGATTGGTAACATTTCTCAAACTGTGGTACATGTATTTTAGAAGATATTACTATTTTTCACTTCTCGTATAGCGAAATTCGCTTATGACGATTACATTTATCGTCAATTTTCATGTTAAAACACTTATTTTCACGTAGTAAAAACGATAAATTCTAGTTATAGTTTTAATTCTGCGTCGATAGAATTTAAACTCAATGAAATTAAAAGAGATTTCAAATTTTCATATTTCGATGATACGCGTATATGAACGAAAAATCTAATGTACGATCTGAATAAAGTTAAAAACATCGATTGCAATAAAAATATTAGTTTGATATTATGGAAAGCAGTGTTCTGAATGGGTGGGTAACATTTCTCAAAGTGTGGTAGAAGTATTTTAGAATCTATTACATTTTTCAATTCTCGTATTGCGAAATTCGCATATGGCGATTACATTTTTCAATAATTTTCTTGTTAAATCACTTATTTTCACATAGTAAGAACCTTAAATTATATATATATTTTTAATTCTGCTTCGATAGAATATAAAATCAATGAAATTCAAAGAGATTTCAAATTATCATATTTCTATGATATGCGCATATGAACGAAAAATCGTATAGACGTTCTGAAAAATGTTAAAAACTTCGATTCCAATAAAAATAGTGGATTGATATTATGGAAAGCAGTGTTCTGAAAAGTTTGGTAACATTTCTCAAACTGTGGTACATGTATTTTAGAAGATATTACGATTTCTCACTTCTCGTATGGCGAAATTCGCTTATGACGAATAAACTTTTTGTCAATTTTCATGTTAAATCACTTATTTGCACATAGTAAGAACCTTAATTTCTTGATATATTTTTAATTCTGCGTCGATAGAATAAAAAATCAATGAAATTAAAAGAGATTTCATATTTCCATATTTCTATGATATGCGCATATAAACGAAAAATCGAATGTACTATCTGAATAAAGTTAAAAACATCGATTGCAATTAAAAAAGTAGTTTGATATTATGGAAAGCAGTGTTCTGAAAGATTTGTAACATTTCTCAAACTATGGTACATGTATTTTAGAAGACATTACGATTTTTCACTTCTCGTATGGCGAAATTCGCTTATGACGATTATATTTTTCGTAAATTTTCATGTTAAAACACTTATTTTCACGTAGTAAAAACGATAAATTCTAGTTATAGTTCTAATTCTGCGTCGATAGAATTTAAATTCAATGAAATTAAAAGAGATTTCAAATTTTCATATTTCGATGATACGCGTATATGAACGAAAAATCTAATGTACGATCTGAATAAAGTTAAAAACATCGATTGCAATAAAAATATTAGTTTGATATTATGAAAAGCAGTGTTCTGAATGGGTGGGTAACATTTCTCAAACTGTGGTACAAGTATTTTAGAATGTACTACATTTTTCAATTCTCGTATTGCGAAATTCGCATATGTCGTAAAAACTTTTTGTCAATTTTCATGTTAAAACACATATTTTCACATAGTAAGAACCTTAAATTATATATATGTTTTTAATTCTGCTTCGAAAGAATATAAAATCAATGAAGTTCAAAGAGATTCCATATTTTCATATTTCTATGATATGCGCATATGAACGAAAAATCGCATAGACGATCTGAAACAATGTTAAAAACTTCGATTCCAATAAAAATAGTGGTTTGATATAATGAAAAGCAATGTTCCGAATCGATAGGTAACATTTCTCAAATTGTGATACAAGTATTTTAGAGGATATCACGATTTTTCACTACTCGTATAGCGAAATTCGCATATGTCGAATACATTTTTCGTTAATTTTCATGTTAAAACATTTATTTTCACATAGTATAAACCTTAAATTCTTGTTATATATTTCATTTTGCATTGATAGAATATAAAATCAATGAAATTAAAAGTGATTTCAAATTTTCTTATTTCTTTGATATGTGCATATGAACGAAAAATCCTATATACGATCTGATGCAATGTTAAAAACTTAGATTCCAATAAAAATAGTAGTTTGATATTATGAAAAGCAGTGTTCTGAATGGATTGGTAACATTTCTCATACTGTGGTTTAAGTATTTTAGAAGGTATTACGTTTTTTCAATCCTCGTATCACAAAATTCGCATATGTCGTAAAAATTTTTTGTCTATTTTCATGTTAAAATATTTACTTACATATAGCAAAAACCTTAAATTCTTGATATATTTTTAATTCTGCGTCGATAGAGTATAAAATCAATGAAATTAAAAGAGATTTCAAATTTTAATATTTCTATGATACGCATATATGATCGAAAAATCGTATATACGATCTCAAACAATGTTAAAAACTTCGATTCCAATGAAAATTGTGTCACGTCGCCGCGTGACGACGTGTGTTGCTCGAAACATTTCTAAATAATGAATATATATAACAGATATGCTAATCCTACCGTTGGTAATTTTATTGTCAATAGTTCTTCCGTAGGTGAACATACCATCGGTAATTCGACTGCCTGTAAACCTCCGTAGGTAAATCTCGGTAACCCCATACTTTTAAAAACAAACCTTTGGAATATTAACAAGATTAATTATTCGCTATCAATACTATAGGAAGAAACACTATTGTTAAATAAGTTTCATTTAACTTATAAATGAAAGAACGTATGTTAGAATAACAGTTAATAAACAAATCAAATAAATATAAAAGTGTAAGATTTAAAATACGAACTACTAATAAATCAATAATACATATATATGCAACAACAAATATAATTTAATATTAAATTTGTAATGTTAAGTATCTTTATATTTCATAGTTACTAAGAAAATAATTATTATAAGAAATGACAATAATTATTATTATACATATATTGTTAAAACCTTAATGTATTCACAATAGCATTAATTACTATAAGGAATTTGTTAACAAAAGATAGAGCGAAATTATATTTCATAATGTAAAATAATAAAGATAAGGCGACAAGTCCGAGATATTCTTATCACGAATGGCTAGACTACATCCTCTGATAGACGCATTCCATAGGTTAAGATGATAACCGTGCCTGGGAATTAAGAAATTCCAAGAAACGCATCGGGCGATAACCGCATTCATGAGGCTAAGAATTCTCGGAACCACATCCGGTGATAAGCGTCGACTGGCAGCAATTCCCGGAAAGCATACGAAGGAATGCTTGTACTCCATCACGCCACCTCTTTCTCACGGGCAATGCCTTCGCACGTAGACGGCAAGTATGAGCGGCGCGCATGCGCAGCAACATCATCTGGGAGTCGAACGAGTGGGAGAGCAGCGACGCGGCCGCTAGTCTTCATCCGTTCCTCAACTCGATCAGCAGCAAAACTTCAGCTCCGCGTTTAAGAATTATTAAGATAGATCAATTTAATATTGTACTTAAAAAAAGTAGATAGGTCTACAGCGTACCTTCAGTATCACACCTTACAGTTATAGGCAGTTACGTTTCCGAGCGCGAATGTTTTATTAAGCAAGTATAAAAGATTATAATAAGAGATAATATTTTTCTTTCCTGTCGGTCACTTTGGTGAAATTGTGAGTTGTACACGAGATAAAATAATAAAATAACCGCGTATCCTGAGCCTCGCGTACTAATACATCATTCAAGTTTTAAATCAAGTGTTCTTATCGAAAATGTATATTTTTTTAGTGTATCTTTAGTGTTTCATTAAATAGTTATTGTTAAATTATGGTGTTACTTCTCATTCCATCCATTGACCATCAATCTTCCCGTTCGTACATCTAAGGAAATTGCGGATCTTTGAATTAGTTCCATCCAAGGAGGATAATTCCAATCCAGGCAATAGGAGCATCGAATTCGCGTCAACACACTAATATCCTTAGTTGTCTTGGGAACTTTTGCCAGCAACGGTAAGAATGAACACATATAGTGTCTTAAACATACAACGGAGAAGAGGACGGTTTTCTGTGCAGCAGCCATTATACGAGTAAAAGAAATTATTTACTCTCAATCCCGAGTCTTCGTACCAAAACGAGAGGAGTCTGCAAGGTTGGAGTAGAAGGTTTAGGCCTTGACCTGACCGTATTAGCAGCCCACATTTAAAATTTCTTTTTTTTTATGTTTTCGCCCATGCGGGACGTAACATATCACAGTATGAGAAATGTTACCAATCCATTCAGAACACTGCTTTTCATAATATCAAACTACTATTTTTATTGGAATCGAAATTTTTAACATTGCTTCAGATCGTATATACGATTTTTCGTTCATATACGCGAATTATCGAAATATGAAAATATGAAATCTCTTTGAACTTCATTGATTTTATATTCTATCGAAGCAGAATTAAAAATATATATATAATTTAAGGTTCTTACTATGTGAAAATATGTGTTTTAACATGAAAATTGACAAAAAGTTTTTACGACATATGCGAATTTCGCAATACGAGAATTAAAAAATGTAATACATTCTAAAATACTTGTACCACAGTTTGAGAAATGTTACCCGCCCATTCAGAACACTGCTTTCCATAATATCAAACTAATATTTTTATTGCAATCGATGTTTTTAACTTTATTCAGATCGTACATTCGATTTTTCGTTCATGTACGCGTATCATCGAAATATGAAAATTTGAAATCTCTTTTAATTTCATTGAATTTCAATTCTATCGACGCAGAATTAAAACTATAACTAGAATTTATCGTTTTTACTACGTGAAAATAATTGTTTTAATATGAAAATTGTCGAGAAATGTAATCGAAACATGCGAATTTCGTTATACGAGATGTGAAAAATCGTAATATCATCTAAAATACTTGTACCACAGTTTGATAAATGCTACCAATCGATTCGGAACACTGCTTTTCATAATATCAAACCACTATTTTTATTGGAATCGATGTTTTTTACATTGTTTCAGATCGTATATACGATTTTTTGTTCATGTACGAGTATCATAGAAATATAAAAATTTTAAATCTATTTTTTTTTCATTGATATTATATTCTATCGACGCAGAATTAAGAACATAACAAGAATATAACGATTTAACTATGTGAAAATAAGTGTTTTAACATGAAAATTGACGAAAAATGTAATCGACATATGCAAATTTCGCTATACGAGAAGCGAAAAACCGTAATATCTTCGAAAATACTTGTACCACATATTGAAATATGTTACCAATCGATTCAGAACACAGTATTTCATAAGATCATACTACAATTTTTATCGGATTCGAAGTTTTTAACTTTGTTTCATGTCGTATATACGATTTTTTGTTCATATACGCGTATCATCGAAATACGAAAATTTGAAATCTCTTTTAATTTCATTGGTTTTATATTCTATCGACGCAGAATTAAGAATATAACAGGAATATAACGTTTTTACTGTGCGAAAATAAGTGTTTTAACATGGAAATTGACGAAAAATGTAATCGACATATGCGAATTTCGCTATACGAGAAGCGAAAAGTCGTAATATCTCCTAAAATACTTGTACCTCAGATTGAGAAATGTTACCAATCAATTCAGAAAACTGCTTTTATAGCAAAATTAGCATATGTCTATTACATTTTTCGACAATTTTCATTTTAAAACGCGTATTTAAACATAGTAAGAACGTTATATTCTTGTTATATTCTTAATTCTGCGTCAATAGAAAATAGAATCAATTGAATAAATAGCGATTTCAACTATTTGTTTTTTAATTATAAGCGTATAAGAACGAAAAATCGTATATACGTTATGAAGCAATGTTAAAAATTGCTATTCCAACTAAAACATATAGTTTGATCTTATGAAATGCAGTGCTCTGAATCGACTGGTAACATTTTTCAAACTGTGGTACTAGTATTTTCGAAGATATTACGATTCTTATCTTCTCAAATTGCGAAATTCGCATATTTCGATTATGTTTTTCGACAATTTTCATGCTAAAATACGTAGTTCACATAGTAAAAACGTTATATTCTTGTTATGTTCTTTATTCTGCATCGACAGAATATAAATTCAACGTAATTAATATAGATTCCAACTTTTCGTATTTCTACGATACGCGTTTATGAACAAAATCGCATATACGATATGAAACAATGATAATAAATTCGATTCCAATAAAATGTTAATAGGATCTTATGAAATGCAATGTTCTGAAACTATTAATAACATTTTCCAAACTGTGGTACAAGTACTTGCGAATATTTTATGATTTTTAACTGCTCATATAGCTCAATTCGCATGTGTCGATTACATTTTTCGACAATTTTCATGTTAGAACACGTATTAAAACATAGAAAAAACGTTTTATTCTTGTTATATTGTTTTTTCTACTTCGATAGTATATAAAATCAAAAAAATTAATAATAATTTCTACTTTTCGTATTTCGATGATACACCTATATGAAAGAAAAATCGTATATACTATATGAGACAACGTTAAAAACTTCGATTCCAATAAAAATAGTAGTTTGATCTTATGTAATACATTATTCTGCATCAATTGGTAACATTTTCCAAACTGTGGTACAATTATCTTCGAAGATTTCACGATTTTTATCTTCTCATATAGCGCAATTCTTATATTTTGATTATATTATTCGACAATTTTCATCTTAATACTCGAATGTACATGTTGTAGAGTCGTTATATTATCGTTATATTTTATATTCTGCTGGTGGATGAATTGTCTCCCCGTGGCTAGTAGATCGATCGAGATTACCACCGCGACCAGTAGCACTGCGGGCTCCGAAAACGTGCGGTAGGAGCACGCGATTCGGAGAGCGCCCCTCATCTGTACCGCGGCTATGCGCTTGCGATATTTCTCGTGTCGCAGCGCCTCGGCCCAGACTTCCGCGCCACATAGTATCACTGCTTCGGCGGCGCGTATCAATAATCGCCTCATGCACGGTCGAGGACCGTTGACGTTGGTCATGAGTGTGCCAAGCGAGGCTACTACTTTTGCCGCCTTGTCTGCTGCCCTAATTATATGCTCTTCGTAATTTAGTTTGCTGTCAAGCATATTCCTAAAAACTTGACAGCCGACTTAGTCCGGACGGTCGCGTCTCCTACAACGAAGCTGCGCAAGGTGTGGATGCGCTTCTTTGTAAATAGCACGATCTCAGTCTTCTGGGTTGCTAAGGACAGCTCATGTTCTTCCACCCATGAGATAAATCTGCGCATAATCTGATTGAGCAACAGCTGTGCCTCCATCGTGTTTCTTGCGGATATAACAATTGCAATGTCATCTGTGTACCCTAACATGAAAGCACCTTCACGGACTGCCATACGTAGAATTCCGTGGTAAAAAATATTCCAAATATCTGGTCCTAGTATGGAGCCCTGGGCTGCCCCCGATGTCAACTCCAAGCTTCTCGGACCATCGCCTGTATTGTATTCTAGGAAGCGCTCGTTCAGTTAGACCCCGAGTAATCGTAGTAGGTACTTCGGGACGCTGAAATTATGTTCGAGCGCTTCCATTGCCAAGTCTCCCCTGACGGAGTTGAAGGCATTTCTCACGTCTGACAAACTCCTGGACTGCGTGGATGTTAGAGAGGCCGGATCGTAACCCAAACTGGTGGCCAGCAAGATCGCCCACTGCCCTCACGGCCACGTGCAGCTGTGGCCTAAGCAGCTTCTCCAAGAGCTTGCCAGCCGTATCAAGCATACATATAGACTCGTATGACGAAGCGGCTTCTGCTGGACCCTTGCCCTTGCTTATGAGCACAAGTCTCGCTTTCTTCCACGGGACTGGAAAGATGCTCTCCCTGAGGCACATGTTATACATCTTCAGCAAGAGCTCAGGGTAACTCTGCGCGACCGCTTTCATTACTTTCGCAGGAAGGCCGACTGCACCTGCAGCTTTCACGTTCCGCATAGAAGATGTGGCCCTGAGTAGCTCATCTTCCATATATTCTAGCGGTTCGGGTCTGCCAGGCGCAGCTGTGCCAATCTCTCTCTTCTGCTGTGAGAGGAATAGAGTATACACGACGTTTTCCAAAGTCATTGCGTCCTGAGGGATTCCTTGCGTTTGAATCCCCAACTTGCGAGTGACGATCTGGGACCTTTATCCCAAGGGATTTTAATCAATGTGCAGGCTCAGCTCCTTTCAGCACTGTCGTTGACTGGCCTCGATTGTCCTCTTCAATGCTTTTCTTGGCCGCTTGATCTACGGCCAAGGGAACTGTGTCGAGATCGCGTCTCTTCGCTCGTTGTGCTAACTGGCGAAGACTTAAGCATTATTGCGAAGGGCTGCGATCTCGTGTGTCCATCAGTATCCAGAACGCCTCTGCCGTTTCGTGCTCTTCATTTGCACCGCTACCGCGCATGACTTTTGGATGAGCTGCACAGTTGCTGCGGTCATTTTCCTGGCTTGTGCCGAGAATCTCCTACCTTCATCTATAGCGGCGGGCAGCCACCCTCGATTTATTTTTGCGATGTTCCACCGAGGCTTTGCGATGTGCTTGACACGGCTGGCCTCCTATTGTGTACTTCGAATAAAATGTACTGGTGATCGATCGCGGTGTAATCTTCGATTACTCGCAAGCTTGCGATTCTTGCCACAAGGTGTTCATTGGCTAGAGAGACGTCCAGGATCGTCTCTCTGTAGACAGGCCTTCGGAAGGTTGACGTCGAGCCTGTGTTGAGCACTGCTATCTCCAGTCTCGACACACCTCCATGATTCGTCTTCCTCTGGAGTCCGGCCTAATCTCCCCCCATTCGAGAGCTTTTGCATTGAGGTCTCCAGCCACATAAGATCCCTTTGCATTTCCCGCAGCGCGTCTTCCAGATCGTCCAATTTGGTCTGGAAGTCGTCTATCCGGTCATTCGGGGTGAGATATACGCTGACATAAGTCACCGAGTTATGTCTCACCCAAACGTAACCGCGTCCAAATCCTTGATCCGACACATGTATCTGTAGGGGATCTGGGATCCAAATGGCCGCGGTGCCCAATTCGTCGGCGTACCATCCTTCTCCTGCCCTGTCTTTGTACTGTTCGCTGATTAGAACAATATCTGCTTTTTTCTCGGAGCAGTGCTGAATTAGGAGGTGATGTGCCGTGCTGCTTCTATTCAGATTACCCTGCAGTCCTCTCATCCTTTTTTCTTTTTGTTCGCTGTGGCAAGGGCCTCCTGGAAGGCTGTGCATGCCCTTGATCCGGCTACGTGCTTCTTGGATTCAGCTCCGCCTTTGGAACACAAGAAGCAAGTGGGCTCGCTGACATTACAGTCATTGATTTTGTGCTCCATTCCACCGCAGAAATAGCAGAACTTACTGCGGTCAGGGCCCTTGCACGAGGCACTATGGTGGCCATAGTCAAGGCAGCGGTAGCATCGCCTCACCTCTGCTCTTTGCTTGACCTTGCAGCTGACGGAGCCGACCAGTACAAGGCCGGTTTTCAAAAGCTTCGCCGCTGCATCCTCTTCCATGTTGACAATAGTCAGGCGCTGCTGCCTCACATTTGGGTTCGTCAACCTTACGTTGAGTTTCCCAGAGTTGTCTAGCAGGGTCCTCTTTATGGCCTCCTCGACTTCTGCTGCCGAAGTGCAGCAATCGCAGTCCCGTATCTCCAGCGGAACTCTGTGGACCAGTTCCGTGATGCTGCTCAATTCACCAACTTCATTCCTTAGGGTTTCTGCGAATGAGGCCCTGGTTTCTTCAGTCGTCTTCTTGAGCTCGAGAAGAATCCATCCCTTTCTTTTCTGCCGGGCCGATCTAACGTCTACCCCTGCAGCGCTGATTTTGATGCGCTGGTGGATAGTTCTGACTACGTCTGCGTAGGTTTTACCTCGGGCAGGTTTCAGAAAAATCGCGTCCGGCCTCGTTTTTCTTCTCGACCTGTCCTCCGCTTTACTCGTGTTCCTTTATTCCTGCGGTGGGGGTTTCGTCGCTTTCTTCACTGGTTTTTCTTGTTTTCTCTTATTCTTGATGACCTCCGTCCACTTGGTAGTTTCGACCTTCGCCGCTTCTTGCCTCGGTATTTTGATGCCTTCTTCAGAGAACTGCGGCGAGCTTGTGGCTACTCTCTTGACTGTGCTTGCATCAGCAATAGAGTTAGCCCGTGACCGCTAAGGAACTCGGGCGAGGATCTTTGCTCCCTCATTTATCTTCGCTCGAGATTTATACAAGAACACGAGGCTGTCAATTATCTCCTCCAGTTCTGGGAGCCCTTGCTTAATCGCATTGTTTACATTCGGCTGCCTAATCACTGCCGCTTTCATATTTGCCAGGAGGATTTTTGCTTGCACTAGTTTCTCTCTCTCTCCATCTTGTGGTGTCCCCTTCGAAGACTGGAGCCTACGTTTTTGTTGCTTTGAGCAGCAATATCTTTTCCAGGTGATTCTGGGGTATTTTGTTGTTTAGTGTTTTATTGCAATGAAATATTTATTTTGTTTTTGATTTTATATTCCATACGTTTTATTGTTACTCCAGAGTGCCAGGCCGTCTCCTAACGCGATGCCTCAGGAAGTGGGGGGAGGGGGTGATCAACCTCGCAACTATCCCCCCATTGATGCGAGAGGTTTTGGCTATAAGGTCAGGAATGAAGTATCCGCCCTTGCTGTTCACCTACTTACTTCATCGGCCCCTTGACACTCCATTGGGTACAACGCGTTCACGCCGGGAGTTTTCCACGAGAATCTCGCTTTACGTAACATCCCGCACATCCCTTTCGGGCAGCGTCAATGTACCCGCTAGTCCTCCTGGCCCTGAAGTAACCCTGGCTTGGGGCCCATTTCAGCGTACTGATACCCGAGCCAGAAGAGACCTGGATTTGTTTAAGAAGGTTGTACTCCTCGTATCTCGGGACCCAACGGCGCTATTCGTCGGAAGGAGAGAAATGCTCTACTTCTCCCCCTTAGTGGATAATCATAACAATAATGCTCTTTTATTAATTTATTATTTAAGTATATTAGATTATATTTGACGAGTTCCATCCATATAATCACGATCGCATCCGCGTTCCTCCAGAAGAAGTATTAGATATATAAAACCAATTGTTTAGTGTCGCATCATTTTATTTCTTGCTGATCGTAGCGCCTCCTATGCAATGAAGATAAGTATATGATAATTCTTAGTCGTAGAAGCAGATACCATTTGCGCTGGTGGCGGCACTGCCGTCGTAGTCTAGAGTAGATAGCGCTGCATCAGACTTCGGTGAACCGTCTAGTCTGCCGTCCAGCCATAGAGTATAGTTCCCGCAACTAACACTTAATGGCGTCCAAAGCCTCGATAATATAACCGAACACATTTTCACAACCAACACGATAGATGTTCGATCTCGAGACACGATTATTATTTCCACTTGCTCAGCACGAACAATTTCACACTCGAGATGTAAAATTTTCGGCCGATAGGATGGAATAAACGACTAAAAATTGCATGAAATGCGGTGCTCACGGCGATACGTCCCATCCGTATCAAAGCCATGATGGAACTCCGAAATAATAACGATAAGAATAATAACAATAAGAATAATAACATTAAGAATAATAACATTAAGAGTAATAATAATAATAATAATAAAAATAACTATAATAACAATAATAACAATGATAAGGATAAAAAAGGTAATAAAGTTATTAACTATAATAATAACGATAATAATAATAATAATAACAATAATAACGATAATAACAATAATAAATATAACAACGACAATAATAACGACATTAATAATAATTATAGTAATAACGATAATAACGAAAATAACGATAATAACGATAATAACGTTAATAACGATTATAGCGATAATAATAACGACAATAATAATAATAATAATAATAATAATAATAATAATAATAATAATAATAACGAAAATGACGATCATAATGATAATAATGTTAATAATGTTAGTAACAATATTATTGTTCCCCACGATAATAACGATAATAACGATAATAATAATAATAACAATAAAAATAACATTAATAACAAGAATAACGATAGTAAAGATAATAACGGTAATAACAATAATAACAATGATAACGGTAATAACGTTAATAAAGATAATAATAGTGATAATTATAATAGTAACGTTAACAGCCACAGTCAGAACAATAATAATATATATAATGATAATAACGATAATAATGATTCTATCGGTTATAACGATCAAAGGGACAATAATAACGACGTAAACGATAGTAACAATAATAGCGATAATAAAAATGATAATTAAGGTAATAATGACAAAAATAACGATAATAACGGTAATAACAATAATAATAGTAATAACACTAATAACGCTAATACCGATAAAAGTAACGATAATAATAATAATAGTAATAATAATAATAATAACTATAATAATAATGATAATAATAAAAATAACGATAATAACGGTAATAACGACAATAACGCTAATAACGCTGATAACGATTACATCAGCTATTATAATAATAATAGAAATAATAATAATAATGAAAATAACTGTCATAACTGTAATAAAAGTAATAATAACGATAATAATGGTAATAATGGTACCAACTATAATAACGATAAGGATAACGATAATAATAATTATAACGATAATAACGAAAAGAGTGATAATAACAATAATAACGTTAATAACGATAATAATAATAATAATAACGACAATAATAAAAATAGTGTTAAAAACTATAATAACGATAATAATGATAGTAGTAACGATATTAATAATAATAATAATAATAATAATAATAATATTAATAGTAATAATTATAAAAATCACGATAATAATGAAAATAACGATAATAAATATAATATCAGTAATAACTATAAAAACGATTGTAAAGGTAATAACGTTAATAACGATAATAATAATAATAATAATAATAACCATAATAATAAATATAGAGACAGTGACGATCGTAACAGAAATTACGTTAATAACGATAAAAATAACGATAATAATTATAATAAAGATAATATCAATAATAAAAATAATTACAACGTTACTAACGATAAAAACGATAATAACGATAATAATGTTAATAGAGAAAATAATAAAGATAATAATAACAGTAACAATAATAGCGACAATAATAATAACGATAATAATAATAACCATAATAATATCGATAATAATAAAAAAAAACGTTATAAACGATAATAAATATAATAACGATAATAACGATAATAAACATAATAATGTTAATGGCGATTATAATAATGATATTAATAATAGTAACGATTACAACCGCAACAAAAACGTTAATAATAATAATAATAATAATATCGAAAACAATAATAATAACGATATAAACGATACTAACGATAATAACGATAATAATAAGGATAATGACAATAATAACGACAATAACGAAAATTACAATAAAAATAACAGTAATTACATTAATAATGGTAATAATAACGATATAAAAATAATTATAAAGATAATAACGATATTAACGATAATAAAGACGATAACAACAATTATAACGATAACAACGATAATAACGATTACAACGATAATAACGACAATACTGTAAATCAATATTATACTGTAAATAAAAATTATAACGATAATAACGATAATGACGATAATAGCACAAATAATAACAACAAGAACGTTAATAACGATAATAACAATAATAAGAATAATAACGACAATAACTTTAATAACAATAATATTAACGATAATGGTGATACTAATGATATAAGCGACAATAATAACAATAACAATAATAATAATAACAATAAGAGTAATAACAATAATAATAAAAATTATAATAAAAATAACATTAATGATGATAATAGAGAAAACAACGACAATAATAACAATAAGAGATATAATTATAATAGGAAGACTAATAATAACGATAAAAATAAAAATAACGATAATAATGATAATAACTATAATGACGATAATAACATTAATAACGCAAATACTAACAATAATAATAATAATAGTAATCATAACAGCGACAATAATAACGATATTAATAATAATAAGGCAAGTAACGAAAATAATGTTAATAACTATAATAACGATAATATTGTTAGTAGCGATAATAATAACGATAATAATAATAGTAAAAACAACAGCGACAATAATAATGATATTAATAAAAAGAATAATAACATTGATAATAATAAAAATAACGAAAAACGATAATAACACTAATAACGATAATAATTAATATACTGATAATAATAACGAAATTGACGATAATAACGATAAAAATAAGGATAATAAAAGTAGTAACTATAATAACTATAATAACGATAATAAGGATAAAATCGTTAATAACGGTAACAATACGATAATAATAATAATAATGATGAAAACAACGAAGATAACGACAATAATAATGATAATAATATTAACAATTATTTTAATAATAATAATAGTAACGATAACTGCGACAATAATAACGGTAATATTATTAATAATAATAATAATACTAATAATAACGGAAATAATAAAAAAACGATAAAAACGTTAATAACGATAACAATAACGATAATGATGATAATAACGATAGTAAAGATAATAACGTTAATAACGAAAATAATAACTTTAATAATACTAATAACAATAATAACCAAAATAATGCTAATACTGATAATAACGTTATTAACGATAATAGGGATAATAATAATGTTAATAATAATAATAATAATAATAATAATAATCACGATAATAACGTTAATAATAATAATAATGATAAGATCGCTAATAAAGATTATAACTGTAATAAAGATAAAACGATAATAATATCGATAATTAAGATATTAACAATAATAATGATAATTATAATATAATAATGATCATAAAAAAAATAACATTAATTACGATAATAACGATAATAACGACATTAGCGATAATATCTTTAATAACGACAATAATTACGATATTAGTAATAATAATAATATTTATAACGAAAATAACGGTCATAACGATAATAAAGATAATAACGTTAATAACGATATTACTGCTTGTAACGATAATAGCGATAATAATAACGATAATAATAATAATAACGATAATAACGAAAATAAACGATAGTACCGATAATAACGGTAATAACGATAATAATGTTACAAACGATAATAATAACAATATTAACGTTAATAATAATAATAATAATAATAATAATAATAATAATAACACTATTAATAATAATATTAACAATAATAATAAATTTAATGACGATAACGACAATAACGATAATAATAATAGTAACAATAGCAGTGACTTTAATAACGATAATAATAATAATAATAATAATAATAATAATAAAAATAAGGATAATAATAACAATAACGATAATAAGCATAATAATAATAGTAATAAGGATGCTAATAGTAATAATAATATTAATATTAGTAATTAATAAAACGATAATAGCAATAATAACGATAAAACGACAATACTAACGGTAATAACGATAATAACAAAAATAACAACAATTTCGATAATAACGGTAGTAACGATAATATTGACGATAATAATAATAGTAATGATAACAGCGACAATAATAACGATATTAATAATAATAATAAAAATAATAATAATAATAATAATAATAATAATATCAATAAAATAATAATAATATCAATAATAATAATAATAATAGTAACAATAACGATAATAATAAAAATAACAATAATAACGATAATAACGATAATAACGATAATAACGATAACAACAAAAAAACGATAATAATAACGATAATAACGTTAATTACAATAATAACGACAATAACGATAATTACTTTAATAACGATAATAATAGTTATAATAATAATAATAATAATAATAATAATACCTATAATAATAAAAATAATGTTAATAAAGATATTAACAATGATAACGACAATTACGATAATAATAGTTTTTTTTTTTTTGATGGTCTGAGAACCTTTATACACTAACCAAGGGACCTCATCCGCCTGGGGAACACTTCACCATTTGAGTCCCCCATTAAAGTTCTTGGAGTGACGGACTCACCGTTTGAATAAGCACTACCGACTGAACTCATATCCACCGTAGTGGCATAGTGAAGCCATTCCGGCACCGCCATGTGGCATTACCTCAGTGTAGCGCCAATACAACAGGTCCTTCTACATGACTCTTCCTTTGGCTCTACGTGGCAAATACCTGGAGCAACGTTGGTGGCCGCCCATCTCCTTCTTCTTTCTGCGCAAGATGGCCCTAACATACCAGGCCACCTTGTTCCACTCCTCCTGACCTCGAAGCATTTTCTCGATAACGTAGTCTGGCGAGATGTCACCGATGTCCTGCTCCAAGGCGAGTCGTTCGGCGTTCCACCGGGTACATCTGAAGATCATGTGGAGGGCATCGTCGTTGGTCGAGTCTCCATAAAGGCAGTTGCATTTTGCTACCTTCCTCATTCTTGCGAGGTAGGAGCGGAACAGGCCATGCCCTGTCAAGAATTGGGTGAGGTAGAAGTCGACCTCTCCCGCCTCCCGGATTAGTCGGGCAGTCCATCTGCCCCTAGGATCCTGTTTTCATCTGCTTTGCCAGGCCTCGATACTGGTAGACCTGGCGATCCTTGATGCCTCCTCCTTCCCCAGAACAGCCTTTTGCAGTTGGACGAATTGTCTCTCCTTGGCTAGTAGATCGATCGGGAAAACCCCCGCGCCCACCAGCACTGCTGGCTCCGAGACCGTGCGGTAGGAGCACGCGATTCGGAAAGTGGCCCTCCTCTGTACCGCGCCTATGCGCTTGCGATATATCGTCGCAACGCCTCGACCCAGACTTCCGCGCCATACAGCATCACTTCTTCAGCGACGCGCATCAATAGTCGCCTCATGCACGGTCAGGGTCCGTTGACATTGGCCATGAGTGCGCCAAGCGAGGCTACTACTTTTGCAGCTTTGTTGACTGCCCTAATTATATGCTCTCCGTAATTTAGTTTGCTGTCAAGCATTATTCCTAAATACTTGACAGCCGATTTAGACCGGACCGTTGCGTCTCCTACAACGAAGCTGCGCAAGGTGTTGATGCACCTCTTTGTAAGTAGCACGATCTCAGTCCTGTGAGTTGCTATTGACAACCCGTGTTCTTCCATCCATGAGATGACTCTGCGCATAACCTGGTTGAGCAACAGCTGTGCCTCCTCCGTGTTTCTAGGGGTTACAACAATTGCAATATCATCTGCGTACCCAACAATGAAAGCACCTTCAGGGGCTGCCATACGTAGAATTCCGTCGTAAAAAAATTCCAAATATCTGGTCTTAGTATGAAGCCCTGGGCTGCCCCCGATGTCAACTCCAAACTCCTCGGACCATCGCCTGTATTGTATTCTAGAAACTATAACAATAGAAACAATCATAACACTAACAACAATAATATCAATAATTACAATATTTACAATAATAACAATAACAACAATAACGACAATAATAACGATAATACAATAATAACAATAATACAATAATAACAAAAACAAAAATAATAACAATAGTAAAAGTATTAACAACAGTAATAAGAATAATAGCAATTATAAAAATAATGTAATTAACAAGAGTAATAACAATAAAACAATAATATAAATAATACAATAACAAAAATAATAAAAAAACTACAATAATAACAATAATAAAGTAATAACAATGATAATAATAACAACAATAATACAAATAATAACAATAACAACATTAATAACAATAATAACAGTAATAACAATAATAACAACAACAACAAAAGTCATAATAAAGTAAATAAGAACAATAACAAAAATAATAACAATTATAACAATAATAAAATTAATAACAATAATGTCAATAACATCAATAATAAAAATAACAACACTAATAACAATAATAACACTAATAAAAATAATAGCAATAACAATAATAACAATTATATCAATAATAACAGTAATAACAATAATAACGATAATAACATAAATAACCATAATAACAATAATAACGATTATAAGACTAATAACTATAAAAAGAAAAATAACAATAATAAAAACATAACAATGATAAGGAAAACAACAATCATAACAATGATCATAATAACAATAATAATAACAATAATAATAACAATAATAACAATAATAACAATAATGATAATTATAACAATAATAAGAATAATAAGTATAATAAGAAAAATATGAGTAATAAAAATAAGTAGAATAATAAAAATAATATGAATAATACGAATAATAAGTATAACAACAATAATAATGATACTAAAAATAATAAGAATAATAAGAATAAAAAGAATAACATAAGTAATAAGAATAATAAAAGTAATAAGAATAATAAGAATAACAAGAATAGTAAAAAAATAACAATAATAACAATAATCAAAATAATACGAATTTTAAAGGTAAACAGAATAATATGAATAATAAAAATTATGCCATTAATAAGAATAATAACAAGAATAACAATAATAACAATAATAAGAATAATAAAAATTAAAATAATAATAAGAATAACAAAAATAATAACAATAATAATAATAGGAATAATAATAATAATAATAATAATAGTAATATTAAAGTATAATTATAACAATAATAACAAGAATAGCAATAATTACAGAAATAACAATAACAATAGTAATAATAATTATAATTATAATAACAATAATAACAATAATAAGAATAATAAGAACAATAGTAATAATAACAATAATAATAATTATAATTATAATAATAAAAATAGTAAAAATAATAATAAGAATAATAATAATAATAATAATAATAATAGTTACAGTTATAATATTAATAATAGTAATAATAATAATAATGATAATTATAACTATAATAACAACAGTAACAATAATAACAATAACAGGAATAATAAGAATGATAACAGTAATAAGATTAATAGCAATAATAAGAATAATAAGAATAATAAGAATAATAAGAATAATAAGAATATAAGAATGATAAGAATAATAAGAATAATAAGAATAATAATAATAGTAATAATAATAATAATAATGATAATAATAATAATAATAATTTCTTTTTTTTTTACGTAGTAGTTGAAATGTATTTATGCCAAAGGACAACTACTTGTCCCTAGGATCGGACTCACTTCTAAACCGACTAAAACACCTCCTACTGCTACTGGGCACTAGCCCGGGACCGTTTACCACATTACTTCGGGTTAAGGTCGTTTTCTTCACCTTTTAGGCTTGCTGCTGTTTGTTCCTAGTTCTTTTTACCCTAGCAGGTTCTGTATAGGTCTCTTTCTTTCTTTCGAAGGATGTCCTGCACCCAGTAGGCTTTCAGATTCCAGCATTTCTCTTTTCGGAACATGTTCTCCACTATGCCATCGGGAGTCACTTTTCCGATTTTCATTTCCAACTCTCGCTTGCGTTGCACCCAACATTCACAGTGGAAGAAAGTATACTCCACGTCGTCTTTTGTTTCTGGGCAGTACAGACACTCTTGTGTTCTTCTCCGGCCCATCTTATATATATAGGCTCAGTATTATTCGTGCCCGCTCAGGAACTGGGTCAGGTAATAATTGGTCTTACCGTGTCGCCTCTCCGTCCACGTCTTCACATCTTTGATCAATCTCGTGGTCCAGCGAACTCTCGATTCGTGTTCCCAGGACATCTGCCAGCACCGATAGGTCTTTTCTTTCTCCTCTTTGCTTGTTACCGCCTTTCCAACCTCGGTTTTCCTGAAATGCCTCGCTTTACGTTCTTTCGCTAAGAGCGTAATTGGTGTGACTCCAGCGATTACTAGTATGGCTGGTTCGGATACTGTCCTGTACGCAGAGGTTATGCTAAGTGCTGCTCTCCTCTGTACCTGCGCCAGGCATTCCCGGTACGACTCCTTGTTATGCGAGTCCGCCCACACTTCAGCCTCAATAAAGGACTGTATCGCAATCATTAGCAATCGGCGCTTACTGGCTTGGGACCAGGTGACGATGGCCATGAGCTTACTCAGGGAAGTAACGTCCTTCGCAGCTGTATTCACAGTTTGCTGGATCTGCGCCCCATAACTCAGTCTGTGGTCGATCATGATACTTAGATACTTAATTGCAGGCTTGGACTCCAATGCTATGTCTCCAACTTGCAAACAGAGGGTGATATTTATTCTCCTCTTTGTAAGGATGACTATCTCCATTTTTACGAAAGCTAGCAGCAGGCTGTGGTCTGCCATTCAGACGTTGACCGTCCGTATGACTTGGTTCAGCTTTAACTGAGCCAGTTTAACATCTCTTGCCGCGATGAGGGCCGCGATGTCGTCTGCATATCCCACAAAGAGCGTCTCTTCTGGCATTTCAGACCTCTGCAAACTGTTGTATGCCACGTTCCAGAGGTCTGGCCAGAGGATTGATCCGTAGGCCGCTCCGACCGTGATCTTCATTCTTCTCTGCCCCTATATGGTCTGATATAGTAGCGTCCGGTCTCTCAGGTAGTCATCGAGCATGCGCAGGAGATACTTCGGTATTTGGAAGGTATGATCCAGCGCATATATGATGTCATTCCATCTTGCGGACTTAAAAGCGTTCTTCACGCCAAGCTTCACCAGTAGGACTGCTCGACGCGAGTGCCAGTTGTGGTCCTTTCCGCACTGCTTCCGTGATTTCCTGGATCGCTTTGATTATCGATCGCCCCGCTCTGAATCCGTACTATTTCGGTGACAGGTCCCCGGCGGCCTCAATCACGGGCCTTAACCTTACCTCTATCAGCTTTTCCAGCAATATGCCTGCCTTGTCGAGCATGCACAACGGTAGATAGGATGATGACAGCCTTTGGTCTCCTTTGCCCTTACCGATGAACACGAGGCGCGCTGTTTTCCATCGCGATGGAAAAACTCCAGTTGTTAAGCAGGCATTGTACGCCATTAACAGTAGGTCTGGATTTTGCAGTACTACAATTTTCAGCACTTCGTTTGGTATGCCATTGGGACCTGGTGCCTTCTTGTTTCGTAAGATTCGGGCCGTCCTCTCTAGCTCTTCTGTGCTGAAGAGGGGACAGTCCTCTACTTGGCCAAAGTCTACCTCCGGCCTGATGAGGTGTGCCGGGAAGAGGATACCCACGATGTTTTTCATGGTGGTCGCGTCCATGACTTAGGTCAGTCTCAGGGCCTCGAGCTTCTGGATTACAATTTTGTAACCCAGTCCCCATGGGTCCGTACTGATATCCTCCCCCAACTTCCTTCAGCAATTGACCTTGCTTTTGTTTATGGCCCGGCGCACTTGCTTTTTCGCGGCCTTGTGTTCCGCAGATTTGGCGTTTGCTTCGCTCCCTTTCCTTGCCTGTCGTGCAGTTCGTCTCAATTTCAGGCACTTTCGGCGCAACTTCGCGATGTCTGGAGTCCACCAGTATGCAGGTCGCTTGCCGTGGCAAGGTTTCTTGCGCGGTATGGCGGATTCGCAAGCTGTTACGATGTGGCGAACAGTGGCTCCGACAAGCGTTTCGGTCGCGGCCTTCCCTGTTGCTTCGGGTCCTTCGATAACTTCTATTTCCCGGAATATTGTTTTAATGAAGTTTCCAGAGTCCATCTTGTGAACGTTCCATCTGTGTGGAGTCGCTTTGTCTTCTCTGCCTCTCCGTGATTCTCCGTGTACACTAAAGGTAATGTATTGATGATCGCTTCCAGTGTAGTCCTCGATCACCTTCCACTCCTCGATCCGCGGTAACAGGCTCTCATTTGCGAAGGAGATGTCCGGTATCGTCTCAGTGTACCCGGGGCGCCGGAAGGTTGTAATAGAGCCAACGTTCAAGACATAGAGCCCTGTTCTGGCCGCCATTTCCACCACGTATTTGCCCCTCGAGTTTTGGTGCGGCATTCCCCACTCGACCGCCTTAGCATTGAAGTCGTCGGCCACCAAGATGTTATCTGTTTTGTTCCAGACCACTTCCTCCAACATGTCTATTTTTTCTCGGAATTCGTGGATGAGTTCGTTTGGTGTGAAGTAGCAACTAAAATAAGTAACCTCCCCACTTTTAATCCAAACGAAGCCACTGCGGCTTCTATGATTCTCTACTGGTATCTTGCTTGGCTCCAGGATCCAGATGGCCGCTGTACCGTGAGGATCAGAGAACCATAAAGGCGATTTCTTGTCCCTATATTGTTCATTGATCAACAACAGATCTGTTCTCTTCTCCTGGACCAGTTGATACAGTAGCTCGTTGGCAGTCGTGCTCCTGTTCAAGTTTGTTTGTAGTATTCGCATCATCGCAGGAGCTTTTTGGTCTTATTGAGAGCTTCCTTGAAGATGCTATAACGCCCCGATCCAGGAGCGTGGTCACGCCCGAATATTTCTTGTCCTTTATCCGCCTCCGTGCATAACATGCAGTTTTCCGGGGCCAGACACTCTCTCGCTTGATAATTAGCATTACCACATTTGTAGCAGAGCTTGCTTCTGTCCGAGCCTTTGCATTTCCGGCTCATATCCAAGGCATCTGTAGCACCTTGAGACCACCCCCCTTTGCCTTATTCTGCAATTGACCCACCCTACCTTTAATATGCCCCGACTTTAAAAGTCAGCTTACTTTTGCTCGCTCACTTCTACGACGGCCATTTTGAGCCCTCTCTAGTTTGTCTTCGTGGTCCAGATCTTCATTTTTTCTTCGGAGTCCGCCTGTATGTTCCTCCTAATCGCTTCTTCCACTTCTTGGGCAATGGTTAAGCTATCGAGGTCTCTAATGTCTATCGTCACCACAGGTTTCAAATGGCGGACCGTCGTCTTATCCCCTAGGATGTTTCTAAGTGTGTCTCCGACGGCGGCTTTATTTTTAGTGCCCCTGTCCAATTCCAGGATAACATCCCCTGCTCTTTTTTGGCGGATCGATCTCACCTCTGTCTCCGAGTCCTCCGGTTTAGTTCTGCTACAGATTTCCTCGAGCACGTCCGCATAGGTTCTTCCCCCATTCGACTTGATCAGGAGGGCCTCCAGGCGAGGCTTTGTCTATTCTTCTTTTCGTTTGGCCTTTTTTGGCCTTTCTCATATTCAGCGGATAATTAGGCGGGTGTCTTCACTGATTTCTTCTTTTGTTTCCATTCTCTTTTGGCTATCTCCGTCCAAGTACGGGTGGGAGGCGCCTCCTCCTTCTTTTTTCCGGCATTCTCCTTTACCGGACTCGACGCTGCTCGTTTTTGTTGGCCTCCTCTATTGTTTCACTCTGGGATGCCATACCACGTGCTTTATCACACGCCGTTTGTGTGTGTTTAATCCTTCCGGAAAGCTCTGTGGCCTTCCACGAGGCTCGCAGGTGAGCAACAACATCCAGGGCTTCTTCTAAAAGTACGATGCCTTTCTTAACATCTACTAATTCCTCTTTTTCTTTTTTCCTCGTACTCGCGATATGATCATCGATGGAGAAACTCTGCAACACGATTTTCCCGGAGTCCTCCATTTTTGGCCTAGTCACTTTTTCTTCTTTTTCCTCCTCCCTACCTCTTTTTTCTTTCTGAGATATTTCTTTGCTCAGCGTTTGTGGTGGTGTTCGCCCGATCTTTGATCTCCTTTCGAAAGGATTGTTGCTGCTTATAGCTCCTGATCCAAAGCCGGCCAAACAGCCATCGCCATAGGACTGCAGTAGTAAGATGACGACGGCTGCGGGACTGCTTGCGCACCCTGTCCAGCCGCCGCTACTGGGGGGTTCCTCCCCCCGCAGCGTAACTCTTTTTCTTCCTCATGCTACCCATAAATGGTTTCTTATTCTGGGTGTCTGTACCATAGCTATTTTTGCTCCACCCCGGGAATCCCCGGTATCTTGCATATCTACAAGGCGTCCCCTGTCCGCCATCTGGGGAGGCGCTCGATGGGAGAATAGCAACCCCACACGGGAATAATAATAATAATAATAATAATAATAATAATAATAATAATAATAATAATTGATGAAAACGTTGATTACAATAAAGATTATGTTGTACATATTAGCAATATTAAATAAAATATTTACAATAATCATAATAATTAAAAGAATAATAAAAGTAAGTATTGTAATAATTCTTATAATATCTGTAGTAGTCCTAACAATAATAATAATTAAAATAAGAATAATTGCAATGGTAACAGTAATAATAGTAATAATAATATTAATAAAAATAAAAGAACTAACAGTATTATTTATAATGATTATAATAAAAATAGTAATGATAATAATGGAAATAATGATGATGCTAATGATAATGATAATAATGATAATATTTATGATAATAGTTATTATAATAATAATTACTTCGATCATAAAGATTAATCTTATGATAGTAATATTGATGCTAATGATGATAATAATATTAATATTAATATGAATAATAGTAATGATAATAATAATGATAAAATAAATAATCATGATAACCATAATAATAAAAATAATCATATCAGTAATAATTGTATTATAATGGCAGTAATAATAGTAATAATAGAAGCAATAATAATATTATTATTATAGTAGTCGTAACAATAAAAATAATAATAATTATTATTAATATAATAATAAGACTTGTATGAATAAAAATAAAAAAGATGAAAATAATTATAATTATAATAATAATAACATTATTATAATTAATAGCAGAGGGAATAATAATTTTAAATTAATAATAATATTAATAATATTAATAATGAGAAAAATGATTGCACGTTACTCTAATATAGCACCAACTCTCTACCTTATTGAATCATCTCAAATACAACAAATATTTATTGATCTTTTTACATTGTGTCGATAAAATTTGTTTTTGGAAGAATCGGATGAGATTTCATTTTTAGGGTATCGACGATAGCCATATACATGAGAATAGCCATAAATGTTTACAAAATGATATCAAAATCCTTAAATCCGTTTCAACATAGTCTTGTTACTTATATAATACAGTCTGCTGATGATGTGGTAACATTTTCTAAATTGTGGAACCACTTCTTTCAGCGTTACATCGTTTTGCTCCCATCTGTGCCAAGAATCGCTCATTTTTCTGACATTACATTTAAATTCATCTTTATTGTCGTTTTACCCTCTTTATTCTGCGTCGATAAAATCCGTTTTGAAAGGAATCGGATGAGATTTTAATTTTTCATGTTTCTATAAATACCATTTAGGGTCGAAGAGACGTAAAAGTAACGAAAAATTTCAAAAAAATCAAATCCTTTTGAAACAAGACTTATGTAACGCAGGCTGCTGAATCGTTTGTAACATTTTCCGAAATGTAGCACAAACTTTTTCCGAGTTATTTCATTTTCTACCTATCTGTATAGAGAATCGAACGTTTTTCAAATATTATACGCTATTTCTCTGTTGCTGTTCGAATCGTATCCTCGCAAGCACGTTTTATTCTTGTTATTCTATTTATTCTGTGTCAATAGAATCTATTTTGAAAAGAATTGTACGGGATTTGAACTTTCCATGTTTCGATGAATGCCGTTACAGGTGAAGGAATGTAGAACATTACGAAACAATTTTTAAAAAATCGAATCCTTTTAAAACGAGACTAAATTCTTATATGACGCAGTTTGTTAAATAGTTTGGTAACATTTTCTGAAATGTAGCATCACTTCTTTCAGAGTTATTACCTATCTGTGTCGAGAATCGCAAGTATATCTGATATTATACGCTAATTCACCGTTTATGCTCGTATAGTATCCTCGAATGCACTTTTCTTCTTGTTACTATCTCTATTTTGCATAGATAAAATACGTTTTCAATGGAATCAAACGAGATTTCTACTTTTCCGATGATGGTCTTATACGTGTGAACAGGCGTAAAACGAAATGAAATAAATACAAAAAGCACGGAACCATTTAAAACGAACCTTGATTCTCATGTAAACCAGTCTACTGAATCCTCTCATGCACTTTATTTTCTTATTGCTCTATTTACTATGCGTCCATTTAATCCATTTTCAAACGTAATGGGCGCATACAGAAGAAATTTCTACTTTTCATTTTACGACGATGGCCGTACACATGCGATGAAGCGTAATACGTAACAAAATAATATTAGAAACCTTGAATCCTATTAAAACGAATCTTCATTCTTATATTAAGCTGTCTGCTAAACCGTTAAGTAATATTTTCTGAACGGTTGCACAGCTTCTGTAGAATTTATATCGTTATATACCTATCTGTGTAAAGATTCGCAACTTTCTCTTATATTAAGCGCTAATTCTCCGACTCTGTAATAAAGTACATGCAAGGATACAATACGTACAGCATTGGAAAATTTCTATTTAATTTCAGAGAAACGTATGATTCTCGACACAGATTAGTAAAAAACGAAATAACTCGAAACAAATATGCGCCACAGTTCAGAAAATCTTACTTAACCGATTCTGCAGAATGCGTAACATAAGAATCAAGCTTCGTTTCAAACGGATTCAAATTTTCTGAATTAATTTCATTGTTTTACGGCTCTTGATCTATATACGACCATCATCGGAACATAAAAAGTTGAAATCATGTCTGATTTATTTGAGAATGTATTTTATCTGTCCAAAATAAAGAGAGTAACATGAAAAAAAAATGCATGCGAGAATAAGAAACGAACGTAAAATTATAGGGTAATATCAAAAAAACGTGCGATTTTCGACACAGACATGTAAAAAACGAAATTACTCGAAAGGAAAATGTACAACATTTTAGAAAACGTTACCATTCAATTCATCAAACTGCAATACATAAGAGTCAAGTCTCATTTTAAACATATTCGAGATTTCTGAAATTACTTTCGTTTTACGAAACTTCGCATGAGAATCAACTGCTTCACATTAGAATCAAGTCTTGTTTTTAACGAAATCGAGGTTTTTGAAATCATTTTGTTATGTTTAACACATTCACGTCGGCGTGACCCACCGGTGGGTTACACTTGACTGTTCTGTGGGGCGACGTGCATCACAGGTGAGTCACTTGTTTTCAGAAAATAAGTCGTTAAAAAAATTATTTTATTTTATTTTTTCTCAACATTATAAATAAAAATTGAGTATTATAAACATTAATATTAAATATTCGAACTGTTATGATCTCGCATTAAGCGCATTCGAACTCGCAACAGTGTCGCCCCGCCCCACGAAGCGTAAGGAGATAAGACAGTCCCGCCCCACGCGAAAAAACGTAAATATTTGCCCCGGCGTGAACGTGTTAATGCCTTTTTATCCATATACGGCCATCGTCGGAACATGTAATTTGAAATCTCTTCCAATCACTTTGAAAACTGATTTTATCTATGCAAAATAAAGAGAGTAACAAGAAAATAAAGTGCATGCGAGGATACAATATGAGTAGGAAAGAAGAGTAAGTGTGTAATAACGGAGGAATCCACGATTCTCGAGACAGATAAGTAAAAATGCAATATCTCCGAAAGAAGTAGCGCCACCGTTCAAGTAATGCTACTAAACCATTCAGCAGACAACGGTTCATAACAATCAAGTTTAGTTTTAAGCGTATTCGAGGTTTTTGTTGTTATTTCGTTACGTTTTACGGAACTTTACCAATATACGGCTATCATCAGAATATGAAAAGTTGAAATTTCTACCAATTTCTTTGAAAATAGATACCATTGACGCAAAATAAAGAGAGTAAAAAGAAAAGAAAATTCATGGGAGGATACAAAACGTACAGCATCAGAAAATTATCGTGTAATGACAGATAAAAGTGTAATTCTCGACACAAATATACAAAAAACGATTTAAATACTATAGAAGCTGTGTCACATTTCGGAAAATGCTACCAAACGATTCAGCAGACTGTGTTACATAAGAATCAAGTCTTGTTTTAAACGTATTCGATGTTTTTGATATCTTTTCGTTATGTTTTATGCCTCTTCGGCCTTGTACTGCCATCGTCAGAATATGAAAATTTGAAATCTCGCCCGATTCCTTTGAAAACGAATTCTAACAACGCAAAATAAAGAGAGTAACAAGAACATAACGTGCTTGGGAGGACAAAATACGAAGAGCAATATAAAATTAGCGTAAAATAACGGAGGAACCTACAATTATCGATAAAGATAGGTAAAAAAGAAATAAATACTATAGAAATTGTGCCACAAATCAGGAAATATAACCAAACGATTTAGCAGATTATGTCACATAAGAATCAAATCTCATTTTAAACGGATTAGTTGTTTTTGAAATCGTTTCGTAACGTTTTACACCACTTCGCCCGTAAACGGCGAATTCATCAGTTCGCCGTCAATTCGTCAATTCGTCGAAACATGAAAATTTTAAATCTCATCTGATACTTTTGGAAATGGATTCTATCGACGTGAAATAAAGAGGGTAAAAAGAAAATAAATTTAATACGAGGATACATTAACAATAACGATGAATTGACATGTAATGTCAGAGAAACGAGCAATTCTCAGCACAGATACATAAAAGTATTATGAAAGAAGTGGTGCCACAGTTGAGAAAATGTTATCAAATGATTCAGCAGATTATATTACATAAGTAACAACCTTCTATTGAAATGGTTGAAATGATATTTAAGGTTTTTGATATCATTTCGTAAAAATTTACGCCTATTCTTGTGTATAAGGCTATGATAGATATCATAAAACAAAAAGGTAAAATCTTGTCCGATTCTTCCTAAAACGGATCATATCGACGCAATATAAAAAGAGTAACAAATATATGACGCACTTGAGATGATATAATACGATTTACTACAGAGTATTGAAGCAATATTAGAGTAAAGTGCGATCATTTTTCCCGTTATTATTATTATTATCAATTTAATATTATTATTTCTATTATTAATATCAATAATATTGCTGTCAGTATTATTATTATAATTATTTTTATTTTCATTTTTTTATTTCTATTTATTATTATTATTATCATCATCATCATCATCATCATCATCATCATCATCATCATCATTATTATTATTATTATTATTATTATTATTATTATTATTATTATTATTATAACTCGTGTAGGTTTACTATACCTCCATTAGCCTCCTCCCCAACTGACAAATAGTGGAGCGTTCCATGCAGATATACAGATATGCATGGTCCAGTGAATTAAATACCTGTCGTGAACCAAAAATAACTTTGAAACGAGCTCACAGAGCAATAAACAAACTATGGGGAGACGCAAGGGAGATCGAATCAGAAATCGGAGAGGTGAAACCCGACAATGTCGTGGAGATCATACTCAGAGAAGAGAACAATTGGAACCTGGGTACCTCTGGTATTGATAAAGGCGATCTAGACCAAACTAACATCTATTCATGATAAGAATAAGAATAATAATGGTAATAATGATAAGAATAATGACAAGAATTATGATAATAATGACTAATGACGATGAAAATGATAATAATAATGATAATAATTGTTATAATAATGACAATAATAACAATAATGACAATAATGATAAAAATAATGACTATAAATATGTTAAAATTGACAACAATAATGATAATAATCATGTTATTAATGATAATAATGGTGATAATGGTGATAATGGTGATAGTGGTATTAATGATGATTCCAGCAATGGTAATAATAATAATAATATTGAAAATAATTATGATAATAATGACAACGATGATTATAATAATAACAAAAATGATAATAATAATAATTATAATGATGGTCATAATGATCATAATAATAGTAATAATGATGTGATTAATAATAATTATGATGACAACAATCATAATGATGATGATAACAATGATAATAAAGATGATAATAACGATAATAATGTTGCTAATGAACATAATATTGATAATAGTAATGACAATAATGAAAATAATAATGGCAATAAATATGATAGTAATAATGATGAATATGAATGTAATATTGATGATAACAATGACAATGACGATGATAATAATAATACTAATGATAATAATACAGATAATTATATTAATAAGAACAGTAATATAAATGACATTTAATGGTAATAATGACAACATTCATGATAATAATAATGATAATAAAGACAATAATGATGTTCTAAAGAAACTAAAGATAACAATTACGAAATCATTCATAATAATTATAATTATGATAATGACAATAATAGTGATAATAAGGACAATAATGATGTTTATAATGAAAATAATGATGATAATTATAGCAATATTCATGATAATAATAATAGTAATGATGATGATAATGATCATATAATGATAATAAAGATGATAATACGGAAAATAATGAGAATAATGATAATATTTTTGAGTACAGTAATAATGAAAGTGATCATAATAACGATAATAATGTCGCTACTAATAATGATGATGATAATAATATTATAAATAATTATAACATTAATAACAATAGTGATGATGATATCGACAATAATAATATAATAATAGGATAATAATGACAATAATCATGATAGTAATGTCAGTATTCATGATAAAAATAATAGTAATAATGAAAATAATGATGATTGTATTGAGAATAATGATATTAATAACGGCATTAGTGATGATAGTAATAACAATAATGATAGTGCTAATGACAATAATGACAATAATAATGAGTTTAATGATGATAATAATGATCATAATAAAGATAATAATGATGTAATTAATGATATTAATGACAATAATGATAATAATAACAACAATATTAATGATAATAATATTGTTAATAATGAAAGCAATGATAATAGTGTTTACAATAACGATGATAATAATGACATTAATTAAAATAATAATGATAGTTATTAAAAGAGTAATAATAATAATGATAATAATGATAATTGTAATGATAATAACGATAATAATAATGATAATAAGGATAATTATAATCATATTAGTGATGATAATAATAATAATAAGGCTCATAATAATCCTAAAATTGATGATAATTAGGGGAAAAGTGATGATGATCAACAGGAAAATAATGACAACTATAATGATAATAATGATAATAATGATGATAATAATGATAATAATGATGATAATAATGATAATAATGATGATAACAATGACAATAATGATGATAATAATTAAAATATTGTTCGTAATAATGACAATAATGGTATAGGAAAACAGAAAATTAGAGTACAATATTAGAAAAACATGCGATTCTCGAAATAGCTAGGTAAGAAACTAAATAACTCAGAAAGAAGTTGAGTCGTAGATCAAAAAAAGTTACCGGAAAATTCAGTAGATTGCGTTACATAATAATCAAGTCTCGTTTTAAACGGATTCCAGGTATTTTGATATAATTTCATTACGATTTACGCATTTTCGTCCATATACAACAATCGTCGTAAAATGAAAAGTAGAAATCTCTTCCGATTCGTTTGAAAATGGATGATATGGATGCATAATAAATAAAATAACAAGAAAATAAAGTGCATGCTAGGATACAATGCGAACAGCAACGAAGAATGTACACATAATATCAGAGAAAATTACGATTCTCGTTACAAATACATAAAAAACTATATAAATATTATAGAAGATCTGTTACAGATCAGAAAATGTTACCAAACTATTCAACAGACTGCATTACAAAAGAATAAAGTTTCGTTCTGCACAGATTTGAAGCTTCTGATATCATTTCACTAAGTTTTATTATCATCTTTGAAAAATGAAAAATAGATATCTCGTTCAATTCCTTTTAAAACGGATTCTATAGACACAGATTAAAGAGATTAACTAAAAAAAAACTACATGAAAGAGAACAATACAAATAACTACTGAGATTCTGCATGTAATATGAAGGAAACGTGTAATTCTTGACACAGATAGAAAAAAAACGACAAATCCTATAGAAGATATGCCGCTGTTTAGAAAATGTTAACAAACTATTCAGCAGACTATTTTACATGAGAATCAAGGCTCGTTTTAAACGGATCAGAGTTTTTAGATTTATTTCGTTTCATTTTAATCTTCTTCGCTAGTATGCGGCTATCATCGGAAAATAAAAATTTAAAATCTTGTTCCATTCATTTAAAAACGTATTTTATCTATGCAAAATAAAGATAATATCAAAATAGAAAGTGCATGCAAGGATGCAATACGAATTTCAACAGAGAATTAGCAATAGCAGGGAAATGTGAGATTCTGGACATAGGACGGTAGAAAACGTAATAATTCGAAAAGAAATTGTGCCACCATTCAGAAAACATTAAGATCATCAGTCTGCATTACATAAGAATCAAATCTCAGTTTAAATGGATTCGTGGTTTTTGAAATAATTTCGTTAAGTTTTACACCTCTTTATCTGTATACGCCCATCATTGAAACATGAAAATTTGAAATCTCTTCCGATTCTTTTGAAAACTGAATCTATCGACGCGGAATAAACGGAATAACAAGAAAATAAGGTGCATCCGAGAATTCAATACGATCAACATCGAAAAATTAGCACGTAATATCAAAGAAACGTGCGATCTCGATACTAATAGGTAAAGTAGAAGTTGTACCACTGTTCAGAAATTGGTATCAAAAAGACTGTGTTAAATAAGAATTAAAGCTCTTTTTTAATAGAATCAATGTTTTTGATTTAATTTCGTTATGTTTACGCTTCTTCTCATGTATACGACTATCGTTGGAACATGAAGAGTAGAAATCTCGTCAAATTCGCTTCTAAACAGATTAAATCGACGTAGAGTGAACAGAGTTACAAGAAAATAAAGTGCATGCGAGAATATAATATGAAGAGCATTGGAGAATTATGGCGTAATATCAGAAAAACATGTGATTCTCGACATAGATAGATAAAATATAATATAAATCTTGTAGAAGTTGTGCTACTGCTCAGGTAATGTTTCCAAACGATTCAGCAGACTGCGTTACATAAGAATAAACTCGTTATAAACGGATTCAAGGTTTCTAATATAATTTTATTACGTTTTACACTTCTTTGCATCTTTTCTTTGTACACTACGGTCATCGCCTAAAAATGAAAAATAGAAATCTCGTCGATTCGTTTGAAAGTGGATTCTATTGACAAAGATGAAATCGAATAACAAAAAAATGAAGTGTATGAGAGGATACAATACGAACAGTAATGATGAAGTAACGTATAATGTCAGAGAAATGAGCGATTCTCGGCACAGATACGTAAAAAACGTAATAACTCTGAAAGAAGTGGTGTCACAATCCAGGAAATGTTACCAAACGATTCAGCAGATTGCATTACATAAGTATTACACAAGTATTACACAAGTATTACACAAGTAAAAACCATTTGTTGAAACAAATTTTTGATACCATTTCAAATTAGCTTGTAGGATTCGCTTAATTGGAGAAGCATTTTCGTCTTGTTCATAGCGTTCCTGAAGACGATACATCGCACTTATCCAGGAACGTGGTTACGCTCGAGCTTATCCTGACCTTTGTCCAACTCCGCGCTGAACATATAATTCTCACGAGCTGAGCACTCCTTTGCTTTATGGTTCGTCATGACGCATTTGTAGTAAAGCTTGCTTCTATCCGAGCCCTTGCAGTTATGAACGGTATGCCTATATCCGAGGCAACTATAGCACCAAAATACTACCACCATCTACCTTACCCTGCAACTGATCCGCCCGACCTTCGTGTACTGCAACTTTAACAACTGGTTTGTTCCTTCTTGCTCAGCTCAACGACAACCATTTAAAATCCTCTGGAATTGGCCTTGTGATGCAGATCTTAAGGTATTTGGCATGCTGTATGTCCCTTTTGATAACCTCCTTTGTTTCCTGGTCAGAGATTAAGCTGTTGAAGTCCCTGATCTCTGGGATGATCACTTGGTTCCAATTAGCGGACTGTCGCCTTGTTCACTAGAATATTTTTTAGGGCATCACCAAAAGCAATCTTTTCTTTGGTCCCCATGTCCAGCGATAACAAGAACAGCTAACGATCTCCTGTATCGGATGACTCAAGAAAAGAGCTTGCTTTGAAAGCTGGAGGAAAATATCAACACAGACTCACTCCATCCAGACGGAGACAGAATGGTAGGCGGAGACAGGGTAGAGAACTTTCACCCCTTCAACGTAGAAGAATTGAAGAGGGCTGCACGTCCACTGTGATACAAGAAGGTGCCAAGACCCATCGACATACGAAACGAAGTGCTAAAAATCGTGGTTCAACAAAGCCCATGTCTGTTGCTAAAAGCATTCAATGCATGCCTGACAGCTGGAGTCTTCTTCTCGCACAGGAAAACTGGGCGCCTTGTGCTCATCAACAAGGACAAAAGAGACTCAAGGCTGCCATCGTCCTATCGATCGCTGTGTATGCTGGACACGACTGGTAAACTACTGGAGAAGCTGATAAAGTCGAGGCAACAGATTGATGCCGCTGACGATCTGATCAAGGCAGTACGGCTTCAAAGTGGAGTGATCAACAATTGACGCAATTCAGGAGATCACCGAGGCAGTATAAAGAGCATAATACTACAACCCGCATTCGCGCCCGAAGTCCTGTTGGTGACGTTCGACGTGAGAAATGCCTTTTATTCCGCAAGATGGTGTAACATCCTGTAGAGGTTGAAACATACCTTCCAAGTACCGAAATACCTCCTGCGTATGCTTGACAACTACCTGAAAGACCGAATATTATACTCTACGATTCCACGAACGGGTGAAGGAAAATAACGGTCACAGCTGGTGCGACTCAGGAATTAATTCTTGGCCCGGACCACTGGAAAGTAATATACGGCAATCTACTGAGAACGGAAATGCCAGAAGGGACACTCTTCGTGAAATACGCGGACGACATCGCCCGAAGGGCATTACTTCCATGAGTAAACTTATGGCCAATGTTATCGGATCTAAATTCAGCAAGCTTCTTAGTCGGCTTCTGATGACCTCGGTTCAATCAGTCCTTTTCTTTGATTGCAAAGTATTTGCGGACTCTTTCGACAAGGAGGCATATCGAGAAAGCCTAGCGTAGTTGCAGAGAAAATCATTACTCAGGGTTGCCTCCGCGTACCAGACCACTTCCAAAATAAGTGTCCTGATCGTAGCCGATGTTGTTCCCATTGGACTCATGGCACTCATGGCAAAGCGGTGAATCTTATAAAAACCTAATCGGAAAGAAGGTGGCAAACCAAAAAGAGAGAAAAAAACACGTTCCGGCAGACGTCCTGGGATCATGATCCGAGATGACTACTAGACTGCGAGACTGATACGGGAAGTGATATCATGGATTGATAGAAAGTACGGCGAGGTCGGTTGACTGCTTGACCCAATTCTGAGCGGACACTCGTATTTTCAATCCTACCTGCATATGATATGCTGTGTCACGGCATGGGTAGTGCTGTATCATCAGATTGTCTGTTCTGCCCAAGTGTACCAAATGATATTGAGCAAATCTTCTTTGATTGCGACCGCTAGGCGTATCACAGGCGGGAATTTCCGCACGAGACGGAAATTAGAAAGTTTACACCCGACAATGTCGTGGAAATCATGCTCAGAGAAGAGAACAATTGGGACCTGCTTGCAGGCCACCTCTGGTACTGATAAAGGCGATCTAGACCAAACTAACATCTAAGCAGAAAAAATTGAAACAGAATTAAGCATAAAGGATGAAGAAAAAAGAAGTAATGTGATAAACGATTCCAGTCTATGATCCAGCTATTATAGGATGTATATTAGTCGATAGTACATCGACGAGAGTCCGACAATAGAAGCAAAAAGTTGTTTCTGTGAGTAAATGCATTTCAATCCTACACAAAAAACAAAATTATCATTAATGTTATCATTATGATTAAAATTATTACCATTATTATCATTATTACAATTGACATTATTATCATTGTAATTCTTACCATTAATATTATCACTGATAACATTAATGTGATTTTTATTACAATTATTATTATAGTTATTAACAATATCTTCAGTTTCATAAACTGTACAATCATTATAACTATTATTTTTATTATTAGCATTACTATAATTATTATGTTTATTAGCAACAATATTATTATTACTACCATTATTACGACTATTATAATATGATATTTATTATTATTATTATTGCTATTATTGCAACAATAATAATATATCATTTTTATTATATCATTATATAATAAATATCATTTAGAACAATTATGAGAGTAATGTTGATAATAATGACAATATAGACTATAATAATAACAACAATGACGATAATAATGATATTAATGATGATAGTAATTATAACAACAACGTTGGTGATTTTGATAATGACAAAAACTATTAAAATAATTTTAAATATAATAATATTAGTGATTATAATAATAATAATAACGATGAATTAATGAAAATAATGCTGCAAACAAAGAAAATAATAATGACTTTAATGATAATAATGATGATCATAATATTTGTGATAAAGAAAATAATAATGATGATATTTATGACTATACAGAACATAATAATAATGGTAATGATGAATATAACTTTGAAAATATTGTCCATAAGTCATGAGATTATCATAATAATGGTAATAATGATGATAACAAGGACAATAATTTTATATATAATAAATAAAACAACAATGATGATAATAATGATAATAATGATTATATTAATAATAATAATGATGATAATAGTTATCATTATATATAATAATGACATTATTAATAAACATAAACATGATTATAAAGATAATAATGATGAAAATAATGATAATAATGGTAATGATAATGATAATAAAGTTGACATCAGTGATATTAAATGATGATGAAAGTGATAATTATTATGATAATATTGATGCCAATAATGTTAATAATAATGATAGTAATGATAAAAAAAATCACAATAATAAAAATAAAGATGTTAATAGAAACAATGATGATAATAACAATGATAATAATTGTAATAATAATAACACTAATCATGATAATAATGAAAATGAAAATGGAAAATATGATAATATTCACATTTATAATAATAATAAACGCAACAATATTGATAATAATGACAATAGTGATGATAATAATAATAATAATAATGATTACAATGATGACAAAAATGATGTTGATGATAACACTATAGATGATAATAATGATATTAATAATAATAATTTGATCATAATAATGATTATAATGAAAAATGATGATAGGAATGATAAAAATAATGATAATAATGAGAATAACAATGTTAATAATGATGATGTTAATAATGAAAATAATAAGGTTACTACGAATGATATTGCTATTAGTCTTGTTAATAATGATAATAATGAAGATAATGATATAGATAATGATGAAAATAACGAAAACAATGATTATGATAATGACAATAATGATGATAATATTTACAATATTGATGATAATAATGATAATAATGGTGATAATAAAAACGTTAATGATGGTTGTAATGAAAATAATGACATTGTAATAACGATTATAATAGAAATAATAATAACAATAAATATGACTATAAAGACAATAATGATATATATAAACAATGATTATGATAATGTCAATAATGATTATAGTAAAACGAAAGATTAGACTGTAATATCAGAGAAAAATATAATTCTTGACACAATTAGATAAGAAGCAAAATAACTCAGAAAGAAATTGTGCCACAAATCAAAAAATGGTACCAAACGATTCAGTAGACTGCATTACAAAAAAATCAGGTCTGGTTTTAGACGGACCCGAGTTTTTATCATTTCGTTACGTTATACGCTACATTGTTAGAACATGAAAATTTGAAATCTCGTCCGAATCCTTTGAAAACGGATTCTGTCTATTTAGAATAAAAAGTGTGTCAAGAATATAACATACTTGCGAGGATGAATCCGAACAACAACGGATAATTAGAGTGTAATATCAGAGAAATATACAATTTTATCACAGTTAGGTAGGAATCGAAATAACTCCGAAAGAAATTGTGCTACTTTTAAGGAAATGTTACTAAACAATTGAACAAACTGTATTGCATAAAATTCAATTCTCGTTTTAAATTGTTAAATTGTTTATATTATTTTGTAATGTTTACCCCTCTCCACCAGTATATTGAAATCGTCGGTATATGAATAGTTGAAATTTCGTCCGATTCCTCAGAAAAACAATTCCTTCGTCTCAGAATAAAGAAATTAATAAGAATATGAAGTGCTTGTGAGGATACAATATGAATAACAACAGAGAATTAGCGTGTAATACCAAAGAAACATGCGATTTTCGACACAGGTAGGAATCAAAATAATTCCGAAAGAATTTGTATCGCAGTTAAAAATATTTTATTAGACCAATCAACATTACATAAAATTTAATTCTCGTATTAAACGGATTTGAATTATTTGATTTCATTTCGTTACGTTTTACTCCTTTTCGCCCATGTACAGCCATCTTTAGAAGATGAAAATTTGAAATCTTTTCCAATTACTCCGAAAATGAATTCTATCGACGCAGAATAAAGAAAGTAACAAGAATATAAAGTGCTTGCGAAGGTAAAACATTAACAGCTACAGAGAATTGACGTGTAATATCAAAGAAAAGTGCGATTATCGACAAAGATAGGTATAAATCGAAATAACTACGAAAGAAGTTGTGCCACAGTTCAAAATATGTTATCAAACGATTCGGCAGACTGCATTACGTAAGAATCAAGTCTCGTTTTATATGGTTTCGTAGATTTTGATATCATATTGTTACCTTTGACCTCCGAAAACTGATTCTATTAACGTAGAATAAAGAGGGTAATAAGCATTTAGGTATTTGTTGGGAACAGTACGAACAGCCCCGAGGGGCGCGCTGCACCATAGGATTTCTCCTATATCGGCATTTGACCGTCGTGATCTTAATTCGACAAAACTTCCTAGCTAGCCACCGCTTCCGGTACAAGACCTGAAAAAATCCCAGGATCCGGAGGACAAACCGGGAGGACGATTTCGCCATGCACCTTAGGGCACATGCCCACGGGGAACCGTGTGGAGGTACGCCCCATCGCTCGGCCTAGCGATGACCCGGCTGTAGCATGTCAGCATAATAGAAAAACGCTCGTGGACGTTGATCTAACTCACATACTGATCACGCCACAAAGACCTCAAAAAATCGAAGAGTTCGGATACTCTCCGTCGTTCATATTATGTCAAAATTCACAGGAATAGTGACTGTTTAATGTCCAATAGTACGAACAGCAATGGGGAAAATGAATACAATATCAGAGAAACGTGCGACTTTCGTCATATAGATATAAGAATCGAAATAACTCCGAAAAAAGTTGTGCCGCAATTCAGAATGTGTTTCCAAACGATTCAGACATGATTACATAAGAAGCAAGTCTCGATTTAAACGGATTTATTATTTTTCATATCATTTCCTTACGTTTTACGCTTCTTCGCCAGTTTGCGGCCATCTTCGGAACATGAAAAGCATAAATCTTGTCCAATTCCTCCGGGAAGGGATTCTCTTGATGCAGAGTAAAGAAAGTAACAGAAATATACGTGATTGCGATGAACAGAAAAGAAAAATTGATATGTAGTAACAGAGAAACTTATGATTCTCAACAGAGGTAGGTACAAAATATCCCCGTAAGAAATTGTTCAACAATTCAAAAAATGTTACCAAACGACTCAGCAAACTGCACTGCATAAGAATCGCGTCGTTTTTTAGACAGAATCATGGTATTTCATATCATTTCGTTAACTTTTAACTCATCGTCAATTTACAGCGACTTCCGGAACATGAAAAGTTGAAATCTTGTCCGATTACTCTGAAAACGGATTCAATCGACACAGAATAAAAAAAGTAACAAGAATATAAAATGCTTGCAGGGATACGAAAAATTTATGTATTAGGTTGGAAATTATGAAACGTTGAATGAAAATAAAAAACGAAAAGCGCAATTTTTCACATTATTTATTATATTCAATTGAAATAATTTCCATTGGCATCTACGACTTTTTGCCAACGATTGGGCAAATCATATATATCTTTTTGAAAAAAATCTTTATTTTTAGAGTTAATAAATAATTCAAAGTCTTTTATAATATCATTTTGGTTATTGTATTTTTTTTTCTTTTAAAAATAATTCATAATTACGAAAAAAGTAATAATCGGTCGGTGAAATATCGGGTGAATATGGACGATGTGGTAAAATTTCATATTGTAGAGAAGTTAATTTGTCAACAATAATTGAAGCTTTATGTGGTCGTGCGTTATCATGCAGTAATATTGCACCGTGCCGATTGAGCAATGCTGGTTGTTTTTTCATAAGTTTCTCGTGCATGACATCAATTTCACGACAATAAGACATCGCTGTTATAGTTTCGCCTGGTTGTAGAAAGGAATAATGGATCACTCCTTGGGCACTCCACCATATGGTGACCATAATTTTTTTTTTATGAAATTTCGGTTTCGAGGTGTGTCCTGGAGGTGTATTCTTATCTACCCATTGGCTTGATCGTTTTCGATTATCATACAAAATCCACTTTTCATCACAAGTGATGATTTGTTGTAAAAATGTCAATCGTGTATTGCGAAGCAACAAAGATGCGCACTTGCTTTTGGAGTCGATCATCTGCAGTTGCGTCAATTCGTACAGCACATATAAGTCCAATTTTCTGACTTTATTTATTGCACGCAAATGTTTTAACACAGCTGTATGACTAGTTCCTAGTTTAAACCCAAGTGTTCGACTAGTTGTGTGTGATACTCAAATTGCCAGAACGAAATTTTTGGAACCAATATCGAGCATTTTTTTCATTGGTGAATCCATCTCCGAATGCCTGATTAATATTTCTTGAAGCTTGAGCTGCGGTATGATTTAATTTAAACTCGTACAAGAAGAGTAGATGTAAATCGCGTTTTGTTTCCATCTGGTTTAGGATAAAAATGAAATGAAAGAAGTTGTCCAACAATTCAAAATATGTTATAAAACGAATTAGCAGACTGCATTACATTACAATCAAGTCTCGTTTTATACAGATTCGAGGATATCGATATCATTTCATTAAGTTTGACAGCTCTTCGCCAATATTCGGCCATCGTCGAAACATGACTAGATGAAATTTCCTCCGGATCCTCAAGAACGAATTGTATCGACACAGAATAAAGAGAGTAACAATAATGTGCTTGCTAACATACAATATGAACATGCAATGATACAATACGAACAGCAAAGGAAAATTGATATGTAATATCAAAGAAGTGTGCGATTCTCGACACAGATAGGTAAGAATCGAAATAACCCCGAAAGATGTTGGGCAATAGTTCAAAAAATGTTACCAAATGACTCAGCAGATCACACTGCATAAGAAACATGGATCGTTTTAAACGAATTCGTGTTATTTGATATCATTTCGTTAGGCTTTTTGGATTTTCGTCCGTATACGGATATCATCGTAACAGAAAAAATTTTAATCTTATCCAATTCCTCCAAAAACGAAACTCTCAATGGAGAATAAAAAAAAGTAACAAAAATATAACGTGAATGTGAGGGTGTATTCCTGTCAACAACGGAAAATTGGCGTAATATCAGAGAAGCGTGAAATTCTTGACAGATAAATTAGAATGGAAATAACTCCGAAAGAAATTGTTCCATAGTTCAAAAAATGTTATCAAACGATGTATTAGACTGTACTACATAACAATCAAGTCTCATTTTAAACGGATTCGAGATTTTTTATATCATTTCGATAGGTTTTGTATCTTTTTGCCCGTATACTACCATTGTCGGAACATGAATAGTTGAAATCTCATCCGATTACTCTGAAAACATATTCAATCAACGCATAATAAAAGGAGTAAAACATAACGAAATGACATGAGAGGAATAAAACTTAACGAAATGATATAAAAAACAACGATTTCATTAAAACGAAACTTGCTTCTTATGTCAAACATTCGTCTGAATTAGTAACATTTTCTAAAATGTAGAACAATTTCTTTCAGATTTGTTTCACATCTTTCTTATCTGTGTCAAGAATCGTACATTTCTCTAATATTACGCCAATCTCTATTTTCCATCGCATTAATCCTCGCAAGAACATAATATTTTTATTAATCTCTTTAAGACACGTCGATAGAATCCGTTTTCGGAAGAATCGGTAAAAATTTCATGTTTACAAGTTGCAATTACGGCTGTATACGGAACAATAAGTGTAAAACATAACGATATGATATCAAAAATCTCAAATCTCTTAAAATGAGACTTGAATCTTATGTAATGTCATTTGCTGAATCATTTGGAAACATTTTCTGAACTGCGGAACATCTTCTTTCAGAGTTATATGTTTTCTTACCTATTTGGGTCAAGAATCGCATGATATTCTGATATTACATGCTAACTCTCCGTTGCTGTTCGTAATGTATTCTCATAAGCACGTTATATTTATTTTACTTTATTTATTCTGCGACGATAAAAACCGCTTTTGAAGGAATCGGATGAGATTTCTACTATTCATGTTCCGACGATGGCCGTATATAGGCGAAGAGGCGTAAAATATAAGAAAATGATATCAATAACCATGAATACGTTTAAACCAAAACTTGATTTTTATGTTATGCAATGTGATTAATCGTTCGGTATCATTTTCTAAACTGTGGCAAACCTTCTTTCGGAGTTATTTCGATTCATACCTATCTGTGTCGAGAATCGCACGTTTCTCCCGTATTATACGCTAATTCTACGTTTTTATTCGTATTCTCACAAGCATATTATATTCTTGTTACTACGTTTATTCAGGATGGAATTCATTTTCAAAGGAATTGACGGAAATTACAACTTTTCGTGTTCCAATGATTGTCGTATACGGGCGAAGAGGTGTAAAACTTAGCGAAATGATATTGAAATCCTTAAATCCGTTTAAAAGGAGACCTGATTCTTTTGTAATGTAATCTACTGAATCGTTCTTTCTTTCTGATTTGTGGCACTATTTCTTTCCAAGTAATTTCGTTTCATATTTTGAGAAATGTGGAACAAATTCTTTCGAATTTATTTCAATTCATACCTGTGTATAGAGTCGCACATTTCAATGATATTAGACGCCAATTCTTTGTTGCTGACAGTTTTGTATCCTCGCAAGCACATTATATTCTTATTACTCTCTTTATTCTGCATCAATAGAATCCATTTTTGGCGTATTCGAACGAGATTTCAACTCTTCATATTACGACGATAGCCGTATACTGGAGAAGTAGCGTAAAACGTAACGAAATGATTATCTAATACTTCGAATCCGCTTAAAATAATCGTATGTAATGTAAACTGCTGAATGTTTTAGTAACATTGTCTAAACTGTAGCACAACTTTTTTCAGAATTATTTCGATTTTTACTTACCTATGTGTACAGTCGCACATTTCTTTGATATTACACACCAATTCTTTGTTGCTGATAATATTGTATCCTCGCAAGAACCATATATTCTTGGTACTCTTTTATTTGCGTCGATAGAATCCATTTTCAGTGTATTCGAACGAGATTTAACCCTTCATTTTCCGAAAATGACCGTATACTGTCTAAGAGGAATAGAACGTAACGAATTAGTGTCAAAATTTCTATTCCATTTAAAACGAGACTTGATTCTTATGTCATTAAGACTACTGAAACGCTTGCTAACATTTTCTGCATCGTAAACAACTTCTGTTGGAATTATTACAATTTTTACCTGTTTATCAGTGAAACGTGCGATTCTTGCCAGAGGTAAGAATCGTTTTGCCACAGATAAGAATCGCACGCTTCACTAATATTATACGCCATTCCTCCGTTATTAATCTTATTGTTTCTTCGCAAGCACGTCATATTTTTATTACTTTCTTTATTCTGCATTGACAAAATACGTTTAGAAATTGGTCGAGATTACAACTTTTCATGTTCCAACAACATGAAAGAATATGAGTAAGACATGACGAAATGATATTAAAAACATAGAATCCGTTTAAAATTATATAATGCAGTCTACTGAATCGTTTTATAACATTTTCTGAACTATGGTACAAATTCTCTTGGAGTTATTACAATTTTTACCTACAGGTATTGAGAATTACACGTTCCTCTATTATTACGCCAATTCTCTGCTGCAGTTCGTATTGTATCATTGCAAGCACGTTAAATTCTTGTTACTCTACTTATTCTGCTTCGATAGAATTCTTTTTCAAAGGAATAAGCAGAAATTTCAATTTTTCATTTTCCGACGATTACCGTATACTGAAGAAGATGCTTATATCATAACGAAATGATATCAAAAACTTCGAACCCGTTTTAAACAACTCTTATTTCTTATGTAATTCTGTCTGCCGAATAAATTGAACACATTATCATAACTCTAACACAACTCTTTTCGGATCCATTTCCAATCTTACCCATCTAAGTATAGAATGACACATTTCTCCGACATTACGGAAATTCTTCGTTGCACTTTAAATAGTGCCCTCGCTTGCATGTTATATTCTTAATACATTAGTTAAGCCGCATAAATAAAAAAAAATTACTTTTCGGAATAATAGGGCGAGAGTTCATCTTTTTGTATATGCCGACAACCGCATACGCGATAATCTGTTTAAAATGTAATGAAAGATTATCAGAAACTTCGAATTCGTTTCAAATAACACTTGTTCCTTATGTAATTCTGTCTTATCCTTTGGAAGCATTTTCGAAACTGTATAACAACTTCTGTCGTAGTTACTTCCATTTTTATCTCTGCAAGTGCAGAATAGCACTTTTCTCCATTCTTATACAAATTCTCCATTGCAGCCGGAACAGTTTTCTCGCATTCACGTTATATTCTTATTTCTCTCACTATGCCGCGTCAAAAGAAACCGAATTCGAAGAAATCACACAAGATGTCAACTTTCGAATAGTATCCTCGGATGGACATTATATTCTTACTACCCTCCCTAAGTTACGTCGATAGGAACAGGGTTCGAAGAAATTGGAAGAGATGTCAACTTTTCATCTTATGTCGATTACTGTTTACGCTAGAAAAGACATAATACATAACGTAAGTTTATCAATAACTTTGATTCTGTTTAAAACATCTCTTGATCCTCATGTTATTATGTCTACTGAATCTATTGGTAACATTTTCATAACTGTGTTACAACTTCTATAGGTGTTATTTCCATTCTTGCCCAAGTATCGAATGGCACATTTCTCCGACATTACGCAAATACTTCCTTGCAGTTCGTATAGTATCTTTGCTTTCAAGTTATATTCTTAATTATCTCATTAAATCACGTTGTGAAACATTGATTTAAGAATCATCGGACGAGATTACAAATTTTGGTGTTTGCTAACCACCGCATACGCGATAATCTGCTTAAAACTGAACGGAGAAATATAAAAAATCTCGAAACCGTTTCAAACATGACTCTTATGTAATTCTGTCTGCCGAATAAATTGGTCACATTTTCATAACTCTGTCACAACTTCTTTCGGAGTCATTTCCATTCTTATCTAATTAAGTACAGAATGGTACGTTCCTTAAACATTACACAAATTCTTTGTTGCAGTTCGCATAGTATCCTCACATATACGTTATATTATTGTTACTCTCGCTGAGCATGTACGTCATATTATTATTACTCTCGATAGAAATAGAGTTCGAAGAAATCGGACGGCTTGTAAACTTTTCGTTTCTTATCAACTGTTCCTTACGCGAGAATAGGCTTATAACGTAACGAAACCATATCGAAACCGCATAACCATTTTAAACAAGACTAATCTTTTATTTAATTTAATCTGCCAAATTCTTATATATCCAAATACAGAATGACACATCTCTTCGATATTATGCAAATTCTTCGTTGCAGTTCAAATAGTAACATCGACTGCATGTTATGTATTCTCGTTAAACCGTGTTGATATGAACGGATTTCAGAATAATAGGAAGGGAATAAAATTTTTCGTATTTACCGATAGGTGCATACGAGTTTATCGGCTTAAAATGTAAAGAAAAAATATCAAATACCTCAAATCCGCTTTAAATAACACTTGTTATGTTATTAAGTTTTCCGAATCAATTGGTAACATTTTCAGAATTGTGTCGCAATCTATCAAAGTTATTTCCATTCTTTTCATCTAAATATAGAATGACACGTATCTCCGACATTACGCAAATTCTCCGTTGCGTTTCGAATAATATATTCGCATATACGACATATGTTTGTTATTCTCCCTAAGCCACGGATTCGGAGAAATCGGACGAGATGTCAACTTTTCAGGTTTTGTCGACGGCCACTTAGACGAGAATCGGTTAAACGTAACGAAATAATATCAAAAACCTCGAATTCGTTTTAAACAAGACTTGATACTTATCTAATTCAGTCTTCGAATCAATTGCTGTCATTTTCATAATTATGGCACAACTTCTGTATGAGTTATTTACATTCTTACTTATCTAAGTACGGAATTATGTGTTTCCCAAGAATATGCAAATTCCTTGTTGCTGTTCAAATAGTATCCTCGCATACACGCTATTTTCTTTGTACTCTTGTTAAGCTGCGTCGAAAAATACAGATATCAGACAACACGAAAATTTCAAATCTCGTCCGATACCTCCGAAACGTCTTTCTATCGACAAAGCTTAACAAGCGTAACATTAATATAACATGCTTGCGAAGATACTATTCGAAATGAAAAGGAAAATTTTCATAATGTCAGAAAAACGTGCGATTACGATATTATTATAGATGGATATGAATGGATATAACTGATACGAAAGTAATGACACAGTTATGAAAATAGGAAAATTAGGATAATCGGGACCACATGTGCGATTCTTAACGCAGATAGGTAAGAATAAAAATAACTGAGACAGAATATGTGATACTGTTCTGGAAATGTTACCAAACGACTCGACATGACGAATTACGAAAGAAACAAATTGAAATCTCATCCGATTTCTCAGAAATTTGAATCTCTCGACACAACTGAACAATAGCAACAAGAATTTAATGTGCAAATACTATTTCAATTAAAACGGAAAATAGACGCAATGTCTGAGAAACATGGAATTTTAAACACAAATAACTAAGAATCGAAATAACTCCGACGGAATATGTGCTACTTTTCTAAAATATCACCAATCGATTCTGCAAACTGAATTACATAAAAAAAAAAGAAGTTTTCGTTGAAACATATTCGAGGTTTTGTTACATCCTATCGCCAGGTTAGACGCCTATTCTCGCGTAAGCAGCTGTCGGCAAAACACGAAAAGTTGAAGTCTCTTCTGAATCCTCAGAAACCAGTTTCTATCGCCGCATCCTAACGAAAGTAACAAAAATACTACGTCCTTACAAATATATTATTCGAACTGCCAAATAGAATTTGCGTAATGTCACGAAAACGTGCGATTCTGGACTTTGATGGTTAAGAATGCAAATAAACACGACAAAAGGTGTGACACAGTTATGGAAATGTTACCAATCGATTTGACAGACTGAATTACATAAAAGACAAGATATTTTTAAAATATATGTGATGTTTTTGATATCCATTTGTTACGTTATACGCCAAATCTCACTTAAGCGGCAATTGACAATACAGAAAATTTGAAATCTCGTACAATTCCTCCAAAACCTAAATCTCTCGACGCGGCTACAACATGAATATAATGTAATAGTAAAAATATTATTCGAATTACAATGGAGATTTGGCACAATATCGGAGAAACATGCAAATCTTGATGTGCCATATTTCTAAAAATGTCATCAATTCATTCAGCAAATTATACAAGAAAGATGGAGTCATGGTTGTAGCATATGCGAGGGTTTTAATATTCTTTCATTTGGTTTGACGCCTATTCTTGCGAAAGAAACCTTCGACAAAACACAAAAAATTGAAATCTCATCCAATTCCCCTGAAATCTAAATCTCTCAACGCGGCTGGACGAAAATAACAAAAATATCAATATTATTGCGAAGATACTATTCGAACTGCAATGGAGAATTAGATCAATGTCAAAGAAGCGTGCAATTCTTGACGCGGATAAATAAGAAACGAAATAATTCTAACAGAAAATGTAACAAATTTTTTAAAATATCACCGATTGATTGAGAAACTGAATTAAATTAAAAAACATTCGCCTTGGTATTCGTGGTTTTTGGTATCCATTTGTTAGATTTTACGCACATTCTCAAGTGCAGCAAAAGTCAGCAAAACATGAAAATTTGAAATCTCGTCCGAATCGTCAGAAAACTGAATCGCTCGACGCGGCTTATCGAGAATAAAAAGAATATAACGGTTTTACGTCGCTTCTTTTGTACCGGTCGTCGATAATACACGAAAAGTTGAAATCTCGTCCGATTACTCCGAAAACAGATTCTGTCCACGTGTCTTAACAAGAATAACAATAACATAACATGTTTGCTAGAATAATATTCGAACTGCAATGAAGAATTGATGTAGTGTTGGTAAAACGTATGATTCAGGACTCAGATGTGTAAGAATCGAAATAACTCGGAAAGAAAGTATACCACAGCTCTGCAAATAGTACCGATAGAGCGGACTCAACTTACACAAATCTTGGTTGAACCGGATTCAATGTTTTTGATATCCTTTCATTACGTTTTATGTCAAGTTTCGGTTGCATAAACCTGCCGTCGTCAAAATATGAAAAGTTGAAATCTTGTTCGATTCCTTCAAAACTTACTTCTATTTACGCTGCATAACGAGAATAACATGTATATATAATATGTATTATGAATATACAAGCTTGCAAGGATGTTATTCAAAATGCAAATTCAAGACTCAAATAAATAAAAATTGAAATAAATCAGGCAGAAGTTGTACCACAGTTCTAAAAAAATTACTAATCGATAGGGCGAACTTATACACAAAAAGTAAATATTGTTTAAAACGGATACGAGGTTTTTGATATCCTTTCGTTACAATTTACCTCAATTCTCGAGTAACCGGCCATCGTCAAAATATGAAAAGTTGAAATCTCATTGGATTCCTCCGTAAACGGATTCTATCAACGCGGCTTACCGAGAGTAACAAGAATATAACATGTTTGCGGAGATACTATTAGAACTGCAACGGAGAATTGACGTAATGACTGTGAAACGAGCGATTCGGAACTCAGATAGGTAAGTATCGATATAACTCCTACAAACTAATTGCCACAGTTCCCGTTACATGAAAATCGACGTATAACATAACAAAAAGATATCAAATACATCGAATCTGTTTAAACCAAGGGTTATTTCTAATGTAATTGGATCCGTTTTATCAATTGGTAATATTTTCAGAACAAAGGCACAACTTCAATCAGACCCTTAATTCCTTCAAACAGACACTTAAATTCCTCCTATCCATTCCCTTTCCTAATTCATTAATAACTTCGTGGATAGTTCGAGAGAAATCTACAGATAGTCGTATTAAAGCATTCGCACTCATCAGTAAGACAGCCGAACCTTATCAATATCACTAGCTATACTTTAATCGGAGATATCTACCACAATCTAAAACGCAACAACACAACTACCTACCTGAGAGTATCAATAATTGTATCTTATTTCATACTGTGCTATATGAATAATTCCAGTTCGCACAATATTTATTACTACGCATCTACCTCACGAACTTCACGGAATCCTTTAAAAGAACCCACGTTCTCCATTAATTTGCGAGAACGTGGCGAGGAATATTTTGCTCCCGGCTTTCAATAGTACTCTAGCTTGGTGCCGTCACCCTTATTCATCGCGGCCAATGGGTCTATAACTCTGATGATCAGGAAGAGACGAGGAAAATCCTCCGTGCAAATCGACTATCATAACTAGTCCGGTGTGAGACGTGTATCTACAAACGCTCTAATAGTTGCACCCACACGACACAACATACATTTTATTCATGTTTCTCTTAAAGCCATATCGATTGAATCTTTTTTTCTTTCTATGATGCAATTCGAATAGTATTCGCAAACACTTATTATTCCAATTACTCTCGTAAAACCACATCAATTGAATAGTTTTTCGGAAGAATTCGACAAGATTTTAACTTTACATGTTTGGATTATTGCCAATTACGTAAGTATCGACGTAATACTTGACGATAGGACATCAAAAACCTCGAATCCATTTCAACCAAGACTTATTTCTTATGTAATTGAATCCAATCTATTGACTGATAATATTTCCAAAACTGCACCACAACTTCTGTCGGAGTTATTTCGATTTTTATCTATTGAATCCAAAATCGCACGTGACTGCAAAACAAAATGAATTTTTTGTTGCGATTCAAATAATATCTTCCCAATAACGTTATATTCTTGTTACTTAACCTTATAACGTTAAACGTTATTGTCCTGTTAAACCACGTCGATAGAATCGTTTCGAAAGAATCGAACGAGATTTGAATTTGTCACATTTTAGAAGCGATCACGCACGCGAAAATCGACGTAACGCATGACGAAAATATCTATAAAACCTTAAATCCATTTCAACCGAGACCTGTTTTTTCTTTAATTCAGTCCGCCGAAACGATAAGTAACAACGCTAGAACTGTGGCACAACTTCTGTCGGAGTTATTTCGATCCTTAACTGCTAAATCAAAACTTGTATGTAACTGCGAAACAACGCTAATTTTTCCTTGCTATTCAAATAATATTTTCATAAGAATCCGATTTCGATAGAATCAGTGGATATTTCAAATTTTCACGTTTTTGCGAACAATTACGTACGCGAAAATCGTCGTAAAATGAAACGAATGGATCTCAAAAACATTGAGTAAGGTTTAATAGCCATAGAATCAATAATTTTTTCGATAAAATTCAAAAAAATCGATTACTGAAAATATTGAAACGCTTTTCTTTTTCTCGTTTTTTGTTTATTCACAGATCACTTCAAAAACGAAATAAAAATTAATATCTAACCTGCGCGAAAACTGTAATCTCTGTCAAACAAACGAATGATCGATTAAGAAAATATTGAAATTGTATCCATCATATCTCGGAATCGAAAACAATAACAGTTTAAAAAAGAAAACGAAAAGAGAAAATTAAAATCTAACCATTGAAGTAAATAAGTATAGTCGCCGATAACAATCCTCAAATGAAGGTCAAAACACTATTCTCCTACTTTTCTTTCTTTTTTTTTTCATTGAAACAAAATATGAGAAATTCATGGTTCTAATTTCTGAAAATATAACCTTTAGAAGGGATGACAATAATTATAATAATGAAGATAATAATAAAGAGTTGTGACTCGTGACAAGAATTAAACTTTTTGTTATAATAGTTGGCATCCATGCACTCGTATACACAGGTATGTGCATACGAGCGCCAATTATAATCGGCTAAAAGATTCTACTGTATCTGAGTGAGTATATCTTGATTCTATTGACCCGTATTAGATTAAGCCTACTATAAGTATATTTGGAACGTACTTAATATATTCTGAAGTTTCTTCTATTTTTTCTATTCGACAGTGGAGTATTTGTATGATACAAAAGTATTACAATATAAAATCTTTCTTGAACCGTCACAAGAAATTGGAAAAGAACGATTATTAGTAAAATTTTACAATTTAGAGGTTAATTTTTTAAAAGATTAGGAATATTTATTTAAAAAAATTGTTGGATGCTTTGTTTAAAATTTGATAAAATGTATTTCTACTCTTGTCAGAATGTTACAGCAAAGTTCTAAAAGAATTATAGTTTAAAACGTATTAATTGATTCAAGAAATGATTCAGACAATGCAAATGAAAATAATTTTACTTTACATAAAAAAAGAAGAAATATATGTAGTACTATAGAATTAGAAGCAGAGATGATTGAAGAAGACAATGACAGCTACTGCGATATATGGACGTCAAAAATTTCCTAAAATATATAAATGCCTAAAATATATAAATTTACGTTAGAAGATTCAAGAATTTAAGAAATATAAAATCTATAAAAAAGTAGATCAGCGAAAATCATAGATTACTTTCAGCTCTTCGTCTCTGAAGAATTCATAGAATTCATTGCAAACGAAACAAATCAGTATTGGTCTAAAAAAATAACAATAATATAAAGAATCCAGAAGGAACAGTACTAACTAAATTGTATTGTTTTTTGCTGTGTCATTTCTAATGACACGCAACAAAAAGTTATTATTAGTAAAGTATTGGAGTAAAGACAAACTTCTGCGTAATGATATTTTTAGAGAAATAATGATAAGAGACTGCTATTTTAAATTGTTAGGAATACTACATTTCACCCATGATCTCGGACCTACTAATGATCGTTTATACAAAATGCGTCATTAATATGTTACGAAAAATATTTAGTCAACCATTTCAACTTTACCAGGAGCTATGTATTAACGAATTTATTTGTATATAAAGGACGAATATCCTTCAAAAAGAAGTAGATTTGGCATAAAATCCTTTATTTTCAGTGATTGTCAGACAGAATTTATGCAAGATATAATTGTTTATGCTGGATCATCTACCATGATGGATAATGAAAATAAGACTATTAAAAAATCAGGAGCAATAGTTAAATCATTTATGAAGCTCTATCTAAGGGTCTTACCGTTTATATAGATAATTAATATTCTATATAAACTAGTTAGTAATCTAATAATTGTACAAATGCACGCGAGACCATAAGAAAAAGGCGGAAGAAATGCTAAAATTGACGATCGATTAAAAAAAGGAATTCTCGTTCATTCAATAATTTATCAGTCATAAAGTGAGTTGATAAAAAAGAAATATACATGTTTTCTACCATGCATACGGCAGAAGTTGTAACGGTATTCAAGCATGGAGGAAAAAAGTTATCCAAAAACCTATATGCGTATTAGATAATAATTCAGTGGATACAGTAGATAAAGCCGATATGGTTATAAACACTGAGAACTCTACACACAAATCATTGAAATGGTACCGTAAATTTCTTTTTCATTTGCTAAACATATGTGTGTGGAATGCTTATTATCTTTACAAACATAGAATGAAAGAATTCATATCCACGGCCAAATTTAAATTGTAATTAATCAGGGAAATACAGGAAAACTATCATCAAAGTACAAATCATCATCATCGAACAGGTAATGATTATTCATTACGACTAACATAAAAACATTTTCCTACAGTTTTTGTACCGATAGGAAAAAAACCCAAATAGAAGGTGCGCCGTTTTTAGTGCAAACAACAATAAACGTGAATCTAAGTATAAATGTAAAAATTGTAATGTAGATTTGTGTATCGATCCTGCAGCTGCTGCTGCTGCTGTTACTATTAGTACTAGAACTGAAACGACTTTTCACGAGATTAATCGTAAATGTTGGAAAAAAGTTTTGCAAAAGTAATAAATGCTACATTTGACTTATTTTTATTAATGGAATAAATATTAATGTATTATAAATATAAAAATGAACATATAGGTATGTACGTATGTATGTAGGTATGTATGTATAATACAAATTATATTTTATATTCATATCTTCTTTCTTTAAATGATTCATTCTATACTTCGTCGAATTGTTATTTGGAACGATTTATATTTATACTTATACAGTAAAGTAATAAATTAATTATCATCAATGTTTTATTTAACCAAAATAACTATTCTCGTACTATTTTATCTATAAAAAATTGAAATATATATACACACACATACTATACGCACACAGGACATATAAAAATTAAAATATGGTTAAATATTAAAACTTTTCAAATGGATTATTACGTAAGTATAAAAAAATATTTTTAAATGAAAAACTGATCTCTCATTAATATCGAAACTATTACACACACAGATACATATATACATATACAATATTATAAAAATAGTACCAGATACTCTGCAAGAGTTTATTAAAAATAAGAAAAAAAGCAAAAAGATTTCCTTTTTTAAAAATTTGTTTAAAAAAGAAAAGAGAAAAGAAAAAATAAATCAGTACAACCTACAACGCAAAGCGGCAGATGTGACAATTTCTCAGTATACATGTATCATATATAGTACCTATATATGATACATATAGTACCTATAAAACATATATATATACATTCTTTGTAAGTAACCATGCAGAGTTTCAATAGTACTCCGTGTTATTTCGCATGTGATCGAGGCCCGTTTTCTCTTCGATAAAGAACAATTATCGACCATAGCAATGAGAGAGAGAAGAGAGAGAGAGAGAGAGAGGTGACCCCTTCGATAAAAAAAACGGCCGTTGCAAAAAAACTTACTGGGTGCCTCGAGTGTATCGAATAGAATATCTATGCATATGTACATATATATGTACGTGTGTGTGTATATATAAAGGGAGAGAGAGAGAGAGAAAAGACCTCTCTTTCATTCTCTTAAATCTTCTAATATTTAATATTTAATATTTAATATTTAATATTTATTAATGTTTATTGTTCGTATATTTTTTGTATACATATATGTATATATATATTTATATCGGGGTCTATATGCACTTTAAATACTCTTACAAGCTTTTATTAACGTAACGAAAAAAAGAAGTACTTCTCCATAATTGATGTTCATCATTCAATTATTAAAATTATTCGTTTTGATACCGTTATTTTATTCTATCCATATTTTACTTTATTTTACTTTATTATATTATTTATTACGTCATTATTTGTACTCTTATTTAGAATTATAATTGTTTTAATTCTTTTTTATTCTTATCTTTCTCTTTTTATTCCTTTTTTAATTTGTTTACTTTTTTTACTTTTTCTGTATCTGTCACTGCGTCTTTGTCTATAGAAGGTATCGGATTTAATTCTACCATCTCGAGTACATATCAAGACTCAGTCAACTAATATTTCGAAAATATCTTCGCTGTTTTTTTCCTTTTTTTATTGTTATTATTAATTCTTTTTCTTTTTTTAAAGATCCATAAAAATGTCGAGAAAAAGGAAATCGTTCGATCTATAAGGAACAATGTTTTAATTAATACATTTTTGTTTTCTTTCAAATTAATATTAGGTTGGTGCGTAGAAATGTCGGATTTTCTTTAAATGTGAAAAAGTTAATTTACATATCTTTTATTTTTTTCAGAGAAATCCATTTTAAATTAATTATCGCATTATCAACATTTTAGATATAACATTCCTAACAAGATTTATATATAAAATTTTATTAAAACTAAAATAGTTTATATTTTAAAAAAGAAAATGTATGCCAATCGCATCTGAGAAATCTGTTAACACTCTTATAAAAAGTTATTGAAATTTATGTGGTTAAAATGTTGTTCCTTTTAAAATGACTTTATATTTTTTGTTAAAAAAAAATTAATATTACATTTTAATTGTTCCTTTTTAGAACCTTCATAGCGTCCCGTCATCTTTTCTTTTCTAAATTTAATAATTAATAACTAATCTTTCGCATTTCTTAACATAACAATATATTACAAATAAAGAAAAAGAAAAAGGATTGAAGAGTTTTTCAGTCATTTCAATTTCTTAACAAAATATCAATTATATTTTATTCATTTCACTCTTTTCTTGATTGAGCTTAAAATAAACCAAACAAAAAAAACTCATTAATAATCGCATACTTCCAATGAGCGCATGAACATTAACGTCACGAAGTTTAGCACGTTTTTCTATTCTTTTCTCTTACCACACTTAATCTCAAATAAACAGTTCTCTTCTTCCTAATTCTTTCTACCATGATATAAATTATTAAATCTTCTACACATAGCAAAAAAATAAATAAACAAGCTAAAATGCTCTGGAAACTCGTGACGTTCTTATAAAAAATGACTTTAACCCTCCATAACCCGATTTCTTCAGAAACATTAATTTTCCGATTTAAATGAAGATTTCATTTTTTTCCTTTTTCTTTCTCTTTTTTTTTGTTTTACAAGAACAAGAAAAAATAATAAAGCTAGACTTGCAAAAACACATGAACGTATAACTTTCAACGCGACGTTGTAATAAAAAAATAAACAAGTAACGAGTTTTCAGCGATTTAACAAATCAATCAATTCATTTGGAAAAGATATTAGAATTTATCATATGTCAAAATAGATCGTAAATTTATCATATGTCCACGTAAATCGTAGCCAATAATAGGTGTTACTAGAAAATGACAATTTCAGAAAAATTTGAAAAGAGTTGGGAGAAAAGGAATGTATGATGTTATTATATATACACCATGAGTTGCGATTTTAACGTTTCAAATCCAAGTTGAAATCCAATCATAGTATTCCAAAAAATAATCTTGCTTTACCATGGTAACAATTATTATTATATAAATCTAATATTGCAATAAATCTAAGAAAGTCTGAAAAACTCGTAATATTAATATAAAAAAACAACCTTAAACTTTTACAATCTAATTTGATAGCAAACATTAATATTCAGATATGAACTTATAATTAATTTTAATTATAATAAAGTAATAAAACAAGTCTTTACAAATACAAACTTAAGAGCATATAACTTTCAACGAGACGTTATGGAGCGTTTAAAAGGAAAAAAATAAAAGGAAAAAAGAGAGAGAGAGAGAAAGAGAGAGAAAAAGAAGCAATTCTCAACATTAATCAATCACTCTTACTGTGAACAAAGAAACGACAATTCACGTTTATTATTCATACTACTTAAATTTTATTTGGTATATTATCTTTTATAAAATTTCTTTGTAAACTCTCGTGTTACTTCTCTCGTCTAAGTTCTATTTCCTAATGCCCGTTTCTCTTTCAAATCTTAACGGCTCGATTTATAGATAACAAAAGACAATGGAAGGGCGGAACATGAGATGTATATATATATATGTATGTATATATATAATATGTGTGTGTGTGTGTGTGTGTGTGTGTGTATGTGTGTATATATATATATATATATATATAACGTTAACGTCAAAGTAAAAAATTCGAGGTAACAGTAGGCGGTACCAAAGAATGACCGTGTCTGAAAAATTCGAAAAGATAGAGGAGAGGAAATAATAGACAGAAAGAATAGTATTATATACGTATATCATGAATTCTGATTTTAACGAGCTGAATTATACGATTTCCAAAGAAACAATTTTACCGTATTATGACAGTAAATATATTATCGCATATATAATCTACTATCACAAAACTAATATTGATATAGATTATCTGATATATAACACGTACATAAAAAAAGCTTTGATAATATAATATTTTACAATTAATTTTTAACAAAATAACGAAATAATATTTCAAGAAATACACACACACATACACACACACACACACACACACACATATATATATATATACACACGAGTTATGTAATATGAGTGGTAATATGAGTTTTAAAACCATAGTTACTTTTTTCTTCTTCCATTTTCTTTTTCTACTTTTTGTTTAATTAAACATTAGACGATCTTAAATCATAGATCACATGTAAAACAAGAAACAAAACGATCCGGTAAATGTCGAAGTAATGATCGGAGTCAACCGTATGTGGTACCAGAAAATAAAGATGTTAGAAAGATCCGAAAAGGGTCGAGAGGAAGGAAGGAATGAACAAACATAATTCACACATCGTGAGTTTTGCTTTTAATGAGTAAGATAAAGCAAGATCATATGATTTCAAGGGATTATTTAATATTAACATCCAAGTCATGAGAGAAAAGAAGGGAGAGAGAGAGACAGAGAAAGAGAGGAATAAAGAGAGAGAGAAAATGAGAATGAGAGAGAAAAATAGAGAGGGAGAGAGATAGAGAGAGAAATAAATAGATAGACAGATATAATTTGTTTTTTGATATTATTGAATTTTAGAAATGTCAATTCTAAATCATTTTCACATTGAATCATATTGTGTAAAGAAATTAAGAGAGAGAGAGAGAGCGAGGGAGAGAATAGGAAGAGGGAAATAATTTGTGTTTTTATATACTATTTATTTTTAGAGATTTTAACTGTTAATTTATTTCATTGAAAAATTTTGTGTAAAGAAAAGATGAAAAGAAGGAGAGAGGAAATAAGAGAGAGAAAGAGAGAGAGAAAGTGTATACAGAAGAAACCCTTGATACTTACATTAACAGAGATACCATACTCTGGAATAAATCGAGTGTAAATAAATGATATTGCGTATTCTATCATTGACTAGAAGATATAAAGAGGATAACCAATCTTTGATCGTATCGATATTTGTATCACGAGTATGTAAAAATCCTTTCATATATCATTATTCGTATATTTGTAAGATTTTTGAATTATCAAACATAAAGAAGATACATATTTATACACGTCGAGAATATATATTTGAATAATATTTTCACGTGGAACATGAAATGTAAGTCGCTTTGATTATTTTTACTATTTTAAATAATTCTACACAATTTTTATTTATTTTAATTTATTTCCGCCTATGCGATCTTTTAATAGTTCAAAAATTTTTTAGAATTTCCATCGTTTTTAAATAGAAAGTAAAAATGAATCAAAGTTACTCGTGAAATTTTATAACATCTAACATGATTTTTGGTATAAATTTCAAATTAACCCATCCAACTGTTTAGACAATGTAATGGATACACTCATTTAGATTTTAATATGAAACGTTACGAAAGACAGATACCTCAAGTAATTTGGATGATAATTGTTTGTTACACTATTTATTACATTGGAGGCATAAGAAATCCTTTGTAATCGTTAAAATATATTTTCTTTTTTATAGAAATTAAAAAGGCTGTTCGCAACATTGTTGTGTGTTTACGCTATCAATGAGAACAGATGTAATTCTTGACTAATTTTGACGAACAAGCATTCATTTTAAAGAAAAAAGCTTAATCTACGAGGCTCTTTTTCCTGAATTTTGAAAAAGTATTACTTTCATTGAAAAAAATCGTGTTCAAAAATGGTATTTTACAAGAATAACTTGCATACAAAAAAAAACTTCTTCAAAACTCTGCTGAAAGAGCGCTGTAGATTAAAGCTTTATCTTTAAAATGAGATCTTGTTCATTAAAATTGGTCGAGAATTACTTCTATTCTCATAGATGGCGTCAATGCCGTTTTCGACATTGTTCGCGAAGAAAAATTGTGGCGTTCCTCGAAATTTGTGGCAAAAGAGATGAAGTTCGTACCCCTACTACTGATTTTCATATACACGCTTGAATGATATATGTTTTATGTCCATGAAGAAACTATTGCCTGCTTTGTTGTGTTTGTAAATAGCTGGCACTCAGATTTTTTGAACATTTCCAAACGCAAAGAAAAGCGTTTTACGATGCTCGCAGGAAAAAGCCACAGTAACTCACTCGATCATTTTAATGAGTTTTGGCAAAATTATTCTATGGCAAAAATAAAGAAATACATGTCCAATCGTTTATGACAAGGGATTTGAGTTTCTAAAAGTTTCTAATAGTTATATTTTGAAAAAATTTGTAGTTCCTTTTAGATTTTATAGATTAAAAAGATAGGGATTCCATAAACAATATATAACACATTAGCAAGCGTCTTGGTTCGTAATTCAGGAATCGTATGTAGTTTCAAGACTTAAATGATTCCGGTGGTTTCTTTTTATTGTATCGATGTAAACGAAAATAATGAACTAATTTACTCTTTTTTTCTTATTTGATGATTTAGTAAGATGTTGCTATCCAATCTCTTATATTTATTTCCTCCAGTGATGATTGACGTGAATTTAGTGGTGATCTCTGTACTAGATAGGACACAGCAGCAGTATAATTTTGTTCGATGACAAATACATATAAAATATATACCTTTGTTGATTACTTTTTCAAAATTAATAATTAGTGAACATATATATTATATATTATTTTTAATAAAGATCAAAACACGAGTTCGTTTTATATTATCCACAAGATTTTTCTCCCAGTGCTATTTTGTTATGGTTTCCTCTGTTGGAGTTCATTTCATATTATTATTATTATTATTACTATAATAATAATATGTAATGTAATAACATAATAATAAAAACAGTAATAGGAAGAAGAAACAGAAAAATATACTTATATTGCATACATTGTAACACATACGATGACGGTAATTTATGATAACAAACGAAGGAAAAATGTATTATTTTACGTTGTGATTTGATGCACGAATTCTCAACAAATCATCAAATCCTTGATAATTTTGACACATAACTGCCCATCCAATACAAACGACATATAAAGAAAAGTACGAAACGTTTCTTTTGTTTTCGTCCGCTATTGTTTCTCTTTGTCTTGCTATCTTATGATCGTAATGCATTTTTCCATACTATTTCTTACTCACGGTGAATCGATGCTAATTGTTTTTGCTATTATAATATAAAATGTATTTTAAATAATATGTAGATGTTTATAAATAATATATAAGTAGATTTTTATTATTATTATTGTATTATATTATATTACATTATATTATTATTATTATTATTATTATTATTATTATTATTATCAGTAATAGTAAAAGTAGCATATTATTATTAGTAATAGTAATAATCGAAATAATATAAAATGATCTAGTCCTATAGGAGAAACCATGTAAAAAGAGCAATGGAAGTTTTACTTCATAAGTAGTGTGAAAATGAACTCATGTTTTAATTAATATTAAAATAATATAATATATAAGTGTTCACTAATTATTGTTGAATATTTTCTTAACAAATTCTTATTTTTTGTCGCGGATTTAAATACTAATTCTGATATATGTCAATTTTTTTTATTATTTTGTATGCATTTATCGTAAAACAGATGTTTATCGACATCATATCTAGTAGGGATCATTGCGAGATGCACGTTACCATCAAAAAAGGTATACATATGAGAGAATGGAATGTGTGAGTTTACAGTTTACTAACTATTTATTCTAACTCACACGAAACCAATTGTTATGTCGCGATAAAAGGAAATAACCAAACAAGCTTATACACTAATATGATAGAGGCATGGTGGGGACAGCATTTTCCGCCTTATTCGTAATTCATATTTTGTTCATACCTGTGACTGAAGTCACACACGCTTTGAATAGAAGGTAGTGAACAGTCTTAAACAAAAGAGAAAATTATTAAAACAAAGAAGGAAACCTTGCAATACAAAATAAACTAATTCGTCATTTCCTTTGTATTAATATCATATTAGCATTTTTCACTTTAAATAAACACATATAATTTTTTGTTGAATCTATAGAATCTTATATATACAATGTTATATGTGTTTTAATTGTAATTCACATAATATTCCGAATAATATTGTAAAGATAACATTTCTTGGAAATTTAAAGAAAAGTTGCAAATTTTGTTTCAGGCTTTCTTCTATTTTCTTTTTTTTTATGTACAAGACTAAAATTGAAAGTGAAAACAAATAAAAAATTTATCGTCGAATTATCCTATTTCCAATCGAATTGTTTTTTCACTTTTATGTCTTCTCTAGTTCGAAGATGTATGCAATTATCTACATATTTATGGTTGAAAGGTCCATGCATATTTATAATCGACTTTTCGTAGTGCGAAACAACGAATGTCGATGAAGCAAACCTGAACGTTTCAAATCAGAACTCTCGATATTCAATGAAAAAAAATACTAACAAAAATATTAACGGGAAAAAATCTGATTAGTGGTTCGATCGATCATTCGGGCAATCGATGTTTCTTTTGGTGTTAATATTGTAACTAGTCCGACTATTTTCAACGTCATATTCGGCTGAGGGACCGTATCCTTTAATGCTAATGAAAAACCCAAAACTTTTTCGATGAAAAATCCGCAGTGGAAAATCTAAAACAATATCGAAGATAGTTTTTAAATTCGGTAACTTAAAACTCTTAAAACTTCTCTTTTAAATAATCATTTCTTTATTCATATATTATAACATGTAAGATAATTTATTTTTGATAAAGTCTTAAAAGGAGAATTAATCAATTGTCAAGATCTAGAAGTCAAAATTGGGATAAATTATTTTTTTTTAATAGTAGTATACAAGAGTCAAAGTTAATATTTTTATAGTCGGATAGTTAATAATTTCAGTATCATTAGTGACTAATAGTTTTAGCTGTTAAAGTTGATGAAAAAATTCTTCTGTTATATATAGAATTTTTAGTGAAGGGATAGCAATTAAAAATAGAGTGAGTATAGGAGTAATAGTTCAAATTATTTCGATAAGATGTTCATTAATTATGAATCGATTAGTACTTTTATTAATAATTAAAAAAATAAATATGTAAGAAATTAGTGTTGTAATAAGAATTAATATGAGTATAGAATAATCACGAAAAAAAATTAATTGATTTATATTTGCAGTATTTGAATTTTGAATATAAAAATTTAATCAGGTTTAAATTTATAAAAAATATAAATATTTTTTATGTTTGATGTTTAAAATCAATGCACTAATTTGTTATATTATAAAAAAGTAATGATATTAATTTATAGTGTAAGGAGTTTGTTCATAGGAATAATTAATAGGTGAGAGTGAATGGTTCCATTCTATATTAGAAGATATAAAAAATTTATATAAAATATTTCGTTAGGATATAAATGATTCTCAAATAATAAAAATACAAAAAATTATTGAAATAAAGGAAATAATAGATCCAATAGGTGAAATTACATTTCATGAAGTATATATATATATCAGGATAATCGTCGAGGAAATCTTGATAATCCTAAAAAATGGTGAGGAAAGAAAGTTAAATTAATTCCAATAAATAAATTGGTAAATTGAATTTTTAATAGGAGTTTATTTAAAGGAAATACAAAAATTAGAGGAAATTCACATATAATCTGGAAACTTTTATATAAATGATCCACTTCGCTCTGCTTTGACCAATGATTGAAAAATTTAATGAAATCATGGAAAAAATTGAATAAGACTGGCATATTAGCAATCATGACGTCACTAAAGAACTAAATATTGATTATAAAACAGTTTTAAACCATTTCAAAAAGGCTGAATACAAAAAAAAAACTCGATATTTGGGTGCCACATGATTTGACAATGAAAAATTTAATGGATCGAATTTCTATCAGCGAATCGTTGCCAAAATAGAACAAGACTGAACCATTTTTGAAACGACTCATTACGGGCAATGAAAAATAGATCACATATAACAATAATGAACGGAAGGTCGAACATGATCGAAGGAAGGTAAAGCTCCACATACAGTGGCAAAGCCAAGATTTACATTAAAAATAATGATGCTGTGGTGAGATTGCAAAGCAATTGTTCACTATGAGCTGCTCTGCCCGGTCAAATGATTGATTCTAATCTTTACTATCAATAATTGGAAAGATTACGCCAAACAATTGATGATTACACGACCAGAAGACTATTGAGATAAAACGACCAGAATTGATGAATAAGAAAGATGTCATCTTCCATCACGATAGCGCTAGACTTGACACATCATTGGTAACCCATCAAAACTTGAAAAAACTTGACTAGGAAGTTTTAATGCACCCACCGTATAGTCCTGATCTGGCACCATCAGACTACCATTTGTTCCAGTCTCTGCAGAATTCCTTTAACGGTGTAAAACTGGCTTCTAAAAAAATCTGTAAAAATCACTTGTGAGAGTTTATTGTCTTTTTTATTGAGTTATTTGATGTAACAAACTTCGTTTGAAATATAAAAGACTTCATTTACTTTTACATTAAAATACAAAGAAACTTTTTCTCCAAACTTTAATATTAGTTTTATCTACTTTTCCACAATGAATATAAATAGATGTAATACTTTTGGAAGAAATAAATCTGTAATTAAACCTGGAACAGTTCCTTCAATGTTTATCATAAATCCTCTTGTCATACAATATAAGTTGATGTTTTGTCAAAAAAAACATTCACAAATATGACTATAAATGACAATTTTGTCACATATATTTTATTGGATATTGAAAGTAAAGTTGAAGCTAAATTTTAAAATATTTAATATTCTGAATGTTTTTGTTAAAAATAGCAACAACAATTTGTTCACTGATTATTACTGTTATAAAATTTGTTATCATTTTTATATTCTTTTTTCGTATATCACCATTATTGAAATTCCTTATTTAAAACGTAATAAACGTTTTATGTACATTTTAAAAGAAAAATAATACTCCATATTTATTTATACTTTATTATAAAAGTATATCCACTCTTTTATCATTATTTTATTCTTAAAATGAGATTATAAGTCTCATAAAGATTTAATATGTTTTAACTTGCCCTATTTAATCTTGTAAACTTTTAATTTGCTCCAATATTTGCAGGTTAGACGCTTTTATTAACTCGATGACTCTTAATCCTTCTTGATGTTGCAACATCTGCAGTTGTGATTTACAAAATATAATGTGCTTTAAAGAATATCCATCACCTTTTGGAAGTATTGTAGCTATTATAATTTGGAGCTGAAATAATAAAAGTAATGTTTAGTTAAAACAACTAAAGAAAAAAAATTATAGTTATTACACTATTAACACGTCTGGTGCCGTGTGAGGCGTATGCGGCCCACACTGAACTTTCCGTTCAAGCCATTTGGAATTCTCATTGTAAAAAGAATAAAACCATGTGTTTATTAAAATAATTCCTTGAAAATTAAATTTATTGCTTTGTTGTCCTATACATCTTAATCTCTACACCTTTTTCTCGATAATTATGATCTTTGTATTATTGTACAGATTGTAAGGCATACGTTAGAAACAAAACTATTTAATTGTAAAGCGTGAAGCGTATACGCCTCCACACAGCTTGAACGGAAAATGTCCAAAATTCAGACTGGTACGCAACGCGTTAATTTCAATTCTCAAATAAGTCTAATTGATTAATTTGCTTTATGGAATTTATTTGTATTATTGATGTTATCACCTTTGGAAATAAACAGTTTACATTTTATAGGAATGGAGTTTACAATTTCCATCAGAAACTAGAATGAAAGAAAATTAATATAAATAAACTAAGGAACAAATTATCGTTACTATTTCTAACAAAAACATTTCCAATGTCAAAAACTTTTAAATTTACCTTTAACTTTAATTTCAATATCTAACAAAATATCTAATGAAATTGTCATTTATAACTATGTTTGTGAGTGTTTCTGATAAATCAATTTCTTCTTGAATGACAAGAGAATTATATTATAAACAATGTATGGATTGCTCCAGGTTTAATTACAGATTTATTTCTTCCAAATATATTACATCTTCTATTGATATCCGTTTTAGCAAAATGGATAAAATAGATATAAATATATGATACATCATCGTTTAAATTTAATTCGCAAACATTTAATTATTTTTAGTATATGTTCAAATCCTTTGTAATATTGAAATTGATTATACATTACTACCATTTATTATAAGAAATTTATTAAATATTAAAAATATTTCTTATATATTTACCTACGTAATAAAATGTTCCCTAATTTTTATGCATTTCGATTACACAGATAGCACAATTTCTGTCAATCTTCATAAAAAAAAAGGAAATCTATAATATATTTTAATAATACAATAGAAAAATTGTCTTAAATTTTTAAAAATATATTATATTAAAAAATTTTTTACTGCTTCAACTTTCGAATAACGTGTCTCCTCAGTACGTTAATTAATATTCTCGCTTTCTTTCATTCAGAGAATTATCGCATATGCTTATAACAAACACTGACGCGATTTTATCCAGTTCTGGTAAAATTGAACTATTTCGCGATATCAATTTAGAATCTATTCTATAGTTCTAATTGAAAAGAATAAACTCAAACTTTCTATTAATAAACAAAAACGATGAATATATTTTATATTAATACGATTATTTAATTAATTATTTTATATTAATACTATTATATATTATATAATATTATTATACTATTATTAATACTATTAAATTAATTATATATAATTATTTGATATTAATACAACGATTATTTAATTTAAGAAGTTTATAGCTAGACACAAACCAAAACTCAAGAAAGAGATAAGAAACTTAAATGCTTCCGTATTGCCAGGGTTCACAGGCACGAAAATTGTCAAATCCGGATTGGCTGGATGAAATCGCATGCTGATTGGCTACTGACGTCATAAAACAAAAGCTTTTGTAAAAATTCGAAAAACTATATCGTCACTTAAATCTTAATTTTTATAATGAAATCTTGTTTTACAAAATCGATCAAGAATTACGCTTGGAATCATTGTTGGCATAAATACTATTTTCGATATTTTCATGAAAAAAAGTTTTGCATAGTGACGGCCCTTGAAGTTTACAGTAAAAGAAAAAAAACTCCTATCTGACTATTAATTTTCATATAAATGCCTGAACGTGTGTGCTTTCCATGAAGCAGACACTGTTTATGCAGATTGTTTGCATAAACCGTTGCTCAGATTTTCTGATACATTTTCAAAGAAAAATATTTCCAAAATCTCTATAAATTCTCTATTTACTCGCCTAGTAAATCACTTACTTCTTTGTTATCCTAATGCAAATTGAACAAATAATGGAAAAATTATAAATTCGTAATGATCTGTTTCAAAAACATGCAAGTACTATGAAGCATCGCGAAATGGCGCTCATTCGTAACTTGTGGCGACCTCGTTGCAATTGTTACGCCTCCACCGACAAGACACATAACTAACACGCCTCGGCACCACCAAACTCACGTAGGAAACTAACCAAACAAAGTGAAAAACAACAAAGAGGCCGAAAACAAAGAAGATAGAAAAGACGCTGGGAACACAAAGAAAATCATTTATTCTTTCTTCGACTCTTCTAAAGATCACAGTTATAGCTACTGGAAGTTAGAATCTGATTGTACTTACTGAATACCGAACATAACTAAATAAACATATTACTATTGTTACTTGATGTGCAAAGTTTCTTTCTACATAATGGGTTATCAACGATAAGCCCAACTTTCTCAATTAACGAATCATTGTCTTTCCAGAAAATATTTTCTAGCCGATGATATTAAAGATTTAAATATAGGCTTCATAATTAATTTCTATATTGATTTGACGATATTTAGTATTGAATTAGGGAAAAATAGTCTAATGATAAGAAAAACAATTTGAATCTTAATTTAGCTACTAGGAATTATAAGTATTTGTTAATTACTTATAAAAACATGAGTAAATATATGTATATACATGCATTAACAATTATTATATATAATATATCAGTTACAATTTAAATTTAATCAAAATATATTAAAATGTCCATATCTTTTATTTAATTTCATAGCATACAATGTTATCATATTTGTCATCGTCTTGACTAGTAAGAGATGAAAAAGAAGAAACTTCTTGATTATTTGACTGATGTGAAAGAGGTTTTAACCAATCATTTATTACGATACCTGTTTGTAAATCTTTTAACATTGTTTCAATATTTGGACGTACAACAAGAATTGTTCCTTTCTTTAAATTATCTTTCAAAAATTTCCACATTTCTACTTGTACAGCCTCAGATAAATAAAATTCAAAAGGATTATTCATAATAATAATATCACTTATTTTTACCACTTCTGGAGCATCCTCAATCTTTTTATGTAAAATTTCAATTCTATCATTCATTTTATATTGATTTACAATGCTACATTGGAGATCACAAAATTCTTTATTCATTTCAATGCCAATGATTTTACTAGCATCTGTATAGACATATGCCTACAAAATATATATTATTTCATATTTACTATAACTACATTATATGCAATATATACAAATAAAATAGTTCTTCTTTCTACTTACACCATACAAAACTGCACCTAGTCTTGATCCAATATCCAATACCGTTTTTCCTTTTAAAGTTGGTAATAAGGTATTAAATATGAAATACAAAGCATCTCTTGACATGGAATGCGAAATGAATACTACAAAATAAATAATGTATATATTAGAATAATTTTATAAAAGATAAATGCTAGTTTTATTATCTTACTTATTGGTTTTATATTTCGTGATCCACAGTCAATACAATAATATTTTTGTAATTTTCCATTATCTATTAACTCATTCATATCATCGTCGTCATAAAGAAATTCATCAACATGCAACGTTACATTAGATTCGCAGTCCGAGTTCTGTAAAATATAATATTTAATGAAATATTATAAGGACTTTTAAATTTTAATAAAACATTATAAAAACTTTAAAAAATTTTTATTAAACCTACTTCTCCTTTTTTAGGAAATTTTATATGTTCTGTAGATAATATTCCATTAAAGGGAACTTTTTTCCTTATATCATATGCAATTGAATTTAATAAAAACACAGGATCATCTATAATTGCATCCTCCATATCTTTCCTAAAATCACCTGCAAATGCATGCATTTCAATATTTAATAAGATTGATATACTTTTTAAAATGAATAATTTATTAAAAGTACAAACCTGGTCGATATTGGAATACAGTTTCCATAGGTTTCCATTCTTGCAAAATAAAAGAAAAGAATTGTTCTTGATCTTTTTTGTTTAAATTTCGCATCAAATCAATAAATTGTTTTTTTGCATCTTCTAAGTTAACTGTCATTTTTAAGCACAGTAATAAATAATTAAGTTTATCACTGACGTTTTTAAATTAATTATTTCAATATTTTTTATTAGTTTTTAATCTATTAGTTCTTTAATAAAGTTGAAAATTAAAAAGCTGAAAATTAAAAATCGTTAAATTACAAAGTCATGTTTTCTCTCCACATAGTTCAATGCAGTTCGATGATCCCACGTTTGAAACATAGGTGTTCAAACATCACGTAAAGGTTACATTTTATCTGAGAATAAAACGATTGTAGCGCCAATTAATCTATTATTCTATATTCTGTAATATTTGCAGATGGTAATGTCACAATTTAACTTATCAACTGATATTTTTAATTTCTATACTTCCATTTTGAAGGTGGCATTTTTGTAGCAATTTTTCTTCATTATTATAGAGATTTGAGTCTTAACATTTTCTTTTAATTCTTAGATTATATGATAAAATAATGCGATAATAGTTATTAGCTTTAAAGAAATTAATATTTATTGCTAAACAATGTATAAAATACAAGATTATATACATTTTAAAATTCGAATATTTCAGTAGTTTTTTTAATAATTTTAGTGTATTTTTATACACTTCGATTCCTGCCATCTTATACGTTGATATTTATCCTTGATTTGTTTGCGATACATAATGGCAGTAAGTTTTTGTAAAAGAATAAAATTATCCTTCACAATTCGTGCCTGTCTTTCTCGCTCTAATTGCGCTCGTTTTGCATTGAAAATAACATGGGATCTATTTTTTGGAGGACTCATGTCGATGGCTGATTTAACTTGCTTTAACTAAAAATATGAAAAAAAAGTAAAGAAAAGTACGTTTTGTCGGCATAATTTAAATAATCATTTTCCTTTTAGATTATAGCGTATACTGACCTTAAAATGATATTGTTTACAGTGATCATCTTGTCCGACAATTACTGCTTCACGAACTTTCTTTTTGATCAACATTGCACTTCTCTGAAAATTCTCGAATGTTTATTCGATATACATAGTTTCTCTAGCAACGAATACGTTCTATTGATTTTGACGCTTTCGTAAACGTTTCGCACAATTTTACTAAATTGTAAGTGAAATACATCATTCTTCATATTATACAAAAGAACTATACACACACACATACTGAAAGTACGAAATTAACAATTATATACATAAACATTCATATATATATGTGTATATATATATATATATATATATATATATATACATACATATTTATTTTGAACAAATTATTAACATTTATGTACATAAACATTAAATCAAAGTTCAAGTATTACGAATTTATATGTAACTGTTTACAAAAATCTCTTATTTACCACTATCATTAAAATATACAGATTCATATTTATTTTACGAAGTATACCTAACTTGTATACTTCCACTTTTTTTTAAGTACTTACCTACGGATATAGTATGTAATAATATGTCGATCCGTAATGTGATATACCGAAAAAATGAAAGCTGCTTTCGTTACAGAGAAGAGTGATGTATAAGCAGCAGAACAAGGGAGAAGAATAGAGGGAGAACGAGTCATGTTTTGTTATGCCGTCTTTCGAGTATCGTTAGGGGGAGATAATACATTCAATGGCGTGTATATATATACGTGTATAAATCTCTCGTAACGTCTAAATAACGTATGTGTATATATGTGTGGACATATGCAGTCCTCTCGAATGTATTCTTCTTAATCTTAACGCTGAAGGGAATGTTAGGATTGGCGAAACTTATGGACCAATCGGATAAGCCAAGAGGCGGAGAGGAATACCGCGAAGCTTTCTTTATCTATCCAAGAGAGAGAACACTTAACGATATGTGTATATATATATAATGTGTGTGTGTGTATATACATATATATATTCAACAGTTGCAATAAATACACAACTCCTTTTGAAGGTTTATTCATTTATCTTGTAAGTATAAGATATTTTTGTTTTATAATTTCTATATATCGTATCTACACAAGTTTGTTGTCATTATGTTATAAGTGTACAATAATGTGTAATTAAAATTTATTATTTATCTAAAAATAACAGTTATTGGCTGTTTTATAAATAAATTGTTCTGAAGATGTCTTTCCAAATGTAAAAAAAATAATCGTAAATTCGGAAAAAGGTACACAGCATGGCAAAAAATAACAGTTTTAGTTTGTTGTAAGACCAATTTTTTTAAATTTAATTTATAAAAGTAATAGAAAAGAGAACTTTAATTAGGAGTTTTACTCTGTCGATGAAGGAAATGTTAAAACATCCATCAGTAGTGTTGAGAGATATTGTACGAAATTTTCACCTAACTTTCAGGTAATAGTTTCCCTTTTGCTCATTTTTTTCTAACCTATATTTGTGTCTATTATTTGTAAAAATGTAGTTTGAAATTCATCTTATCAAAGAAATTTTTCGGAAAAATTTCCTCAAACTTATCATCACTTCGATAAAAATGACTTAAAATAAAGATAATTAAATATACAGTCTTCTGAAAATTCGTTTTTAAGCGAATTTTTAGTAATATTTTAATACTAATGATTATCTCCTTAAATGCTACGTCAGCAATACTGTTCATCTCAAATATATATGGTACTATGCCATAACCATAGTATACATACATGTGCGCGTGTGCGTAACTAGAAAGTTAGGAAGCAATAAAATACCATTATACATATTTACTATTATTTCTACTTTTACTAAATTTGTTTATATAATTATAATATTAAACTTTTTTCACCATTCAAAGTAACGTAACAAAAGTGCTTTATATATATATATATATATATATATATATATATATATATATATAATATAAAAAGGTGTATATTTGAACATACATGCTTTGCATGCGTGCATGAATGGTTCAATTCATATTATATATATATATATATATATATATATATATACAAACATACGTAATGATAGTAGGGGAAACATCGTAGTTTCGCGAATCACGAAGTAGTTGAGTGGGGACAGTAGATCGAGAGGCTGGTCGGTAGGCGTGACTTAACATGAGCTCTCCGAAAGTAAGAGGGGACCTTTTTCTATATAAAGTTTTGTCAGTCTCCACTGAGACGCTGTATAGTTCGGAGCTCTGTAACAAGTCAAGACTAATCGTATCTCGTATTTTCGACCGTGTTACTCGATAAGAAAAAAAACGTGACATTAACATAATTATACGCGTTCTTAACTAGTTTTTCCTGATCCACAAATTTCGTTTGCTTATGTGAGCTGTCTGTTGATACATCGTAAATCAAAAGTTCATTGGAAAAAGAACGAACGGACAAAAATAAGAAAGAAGAAGTAAGAATATAATAAAAAAAAAAAGTGAGGATACAGCCTGTGCATGTACGCCGAAAAAATGATGCACGCAATGAGCGAGCACGCGGGTGGCGCGGCCGGTCTCGGCGTTGGTGTTCTGCCTTTTGATGCAATGG